>NC_090787.1:9040000-9337500 GCF_040054535.1 Antennarius striatus
GAGCTAGTGATGCTGCTGGAGTGGTGGTCGGGCACAGAATGCACCCTATACACCGACCAAGCTACGGTGGACAAGTTTGGCAAAGAGCATGTCATCGTCATCCTCAACCACAACTTTGAGATTGACTTTTTATGTGGCTGGACGATGTGTGAGAGATTTGGCGTGCTGGGGGTGAGTAATGCTGCAAAAGTAAACTAGTTCTTGTGACTCAAAAGACAATATACTTTTACATAATTGTTGATACATCCTGATGAAATGATGAAGACATTGGATCCATTAAGTAAAATTTATCACTGTTAACACAGTTTTACTCTTTTTTTCCAGAGTTCAAAAGTGCTAGCCAAACATGAGTTACTGAAGGTCCCTCTGATTGGCTGGACCTGGTATTTTCTAGAAATAGTCTTCTGCAAAAGGAAGTGGGAAGAGGATCGAAAGACTGTTTTCAAAGGATTAAACAGGCTCAAAGACTATCCTGAATGTATGTGGGTAGGTACTCGTAAGACTGTCTGTGTTTGTCCCTCCTCTGGTAGGATTTTCAGTAAGGATGAATTTTTATAGCTTACATGTCATTTTTATGACCAATAATTACTTCAATAAATATGCCAAGTACAGTTGGACAAAGGTCAATTAGACACCTGGCCAGCAAAGCCTATTTTAGGTCATGGTTTTGCAAAATGACTTTGACTCTTGATTCCTTTTACATTTAACTAACCTAAGAGATTGTTTAAAGTTTACTACAGAGATTACCTAATAATTTATTGAACGCATAACATTTTTCTGTTGAAATAATGGTCAAGAGTACAAAAAATAAGGTCCATGGTGTGGTGATTTGAGTTGTTTTATTTGTTGTTTTATTTGTTGTTTTATTTATTTATTTATCTTTGAGCGAGAAAAAAAATATGAGGGACTCCAGGTGCTGCCCTTTGACATGTTTTTTTTAAAAAGATTATTGCTCTCTGTGGCGATCTCCATGTGAAATGGAATTTCCATTAGATGAACTGTTTCACAAAGCAGAACAAACCCCCCCCCCCCTTGCCTTTTCAATATGGAAGTGGCTTATATTCACACAGTTTCTGGCCTGTCTCAGAAAGCAGGTTTAACAAACTCTGAATTTAATCCTGAACTGTAAGATAACCCTGCTGGTGATCTCAGAGACTTCTCAATGCCAGCATAATTACATCGGCAAATTTTTTAAGTATCTTCACTCAGATCTAAGCATCTGTGTTGGGACTGAAAGAAATGGTCTCAAAGAAGCTCTAATATTATAAATCAGGCTGAATACCAAGAAATATGGTATGTGTATGTATAGTGTGACGGTAGAAGGAAATTTTTATTGCTTGTCTGTAACATTAAGTTTGTCTTGAGGCACTCTTCAGTGCTATTACATTTCATTCAACATGGTGCACTCTTTGATCAACCAATGAGTGCACCAGCGACGATTGGTGAGGTTCACGGAGGTGAGGCACCGAGGGAAAAGTCAGTTGTAGGGGCCACACAAAGTGGCGTATTTTGCCAGACAGAGTGGCAAATACGCCACTTTGTGTGGCCCCTACAACTGATAAAACGGACATGGTTAAAATCATACGCCAAATTAAAAAAACGGACATGGTTAAAATCATTACTAGTGGACCACTCTGTTCGAACAGGGAGGATTATTTCCAGATCTGAAGTTCGAAGCAGATATTTAATCTCCGACGTTTGTCTTCGTTTATTAATTAAATAGTGTTTTGATCGATCGGTAGTCCAGTCGGAGTTGAGGTGCAGCTATTTGCCGCTGCACTGCGTGTCCAAAACATTTTTTTAACCAGTTTTTAATGTCGGGTTGCTAATTTACTGGCAAAAGCGACGCTCTGTTGTACTCACAGAACTGACTTTAACGTCTGTGTCTCACCGCCGTGAATCTCACCGCACGTCGCTGGAGTGCACCATGCAGGCGAATGAATCATTCAGAATGAAAGATTCATTCACCTGCATGAGTTTTGGAAAACTTTCTTTCTGGAACTCAAAACCCTATTTTTCTATGAAGGAATAAGATTCTGTTTTATTCTGCTGGTCGTGTTGCATGCTAATACTTACTGAAGGTGTGAAGCATACTCTGCTCCAGCTTTACCTGCTGAGATTAGAGAAATCTGCAGTTGATCTAATTAACCTTAAGTCAAGCACCTAGGCCACCACTAAGAACATGTTTATTTAGTCAAACAAATTAAACACAGTTCAAAGTTGTCACCCACTTTCTAACTGAGGTAAGACACTAGCTTTATTCTAGATTACATTTACACATGAACTTTAATGCAACCTACGCAGAAGTGGGGTAGTGGACAGGACAAGAGAAAAGAGATTATCTCACGGCAGTGATTCTTTTGTATTGGGCTTTTGTGTGTTAACACAGTTCTCCTCCCTCCACAGTTTCTACTGTATTGCGAAGGCACCCGCTTTACAGAGATGAAGCACCAAATCAGTATGCAGGTGGCAGAGAGTAAAGGCCTGCCTAAGCTCAAATACCACCTGCTACCCCGAACCAAAGGATTCACCACCACACTGCAGTATCTTAAGGGCACAGGTAGTTTTCTCACACATCTGACCAACAACATCTTTTTTTTTCTTTAAACAAAACGCTTTTTAAACGCTTATAATATATATTAAGAATATAACAAGCGTTTAAAAAGCATTTAAGGAAGGAAGGAAACATATTATGTTTTCCTTATGTTTTCCTTACAGTGTCTGCTGTGTATGATGTGACTCTTAACTTCAAAGACAACCAAACTCCGACTCTGCTGGGCATCGTCAATGGCAAGAAATACAAAGCAGACATGAGCGTAAGGTGAGGGCCTATCATACCTGCCATTTATGCTTTGGTAAATTCTTTTACTGTAATCAGGACTGTTACAATAACCCCATTACCATAACACTGTATATTACCACAGTTTTTCAAAGGGTTCAGTAAGGACAAACATCTGTGCCTAGCAGGGAATAATCTGTCTGCAATCTCCTCAAAAACGTCTGGATAAAATTGCATGAAATTTCAGATGCTGTGAAGAAACCTTTAATCCTTTGCAAATTATTATTTTATTAGTACTTGTTTTCAGGAATTTCAGTTCTTGTCATTCCTTTAAAGAAATGTGTCTTTATTTTTGTAATCATTTTTATAAGGGTGCGTTTCTTTTGCCTTTTCTGCAAAGTTTGCAAGAAAGATAGGTTAATTAAATATAGATTAGTAACTATTTGTGCTTTGATTGCGCTTCTCTGAATTCATTCTCAAGCCTTTCTTTCTTGTTGGCTTTTGGATTTTCTCAATTATTTAATTTGTGCTCTTTTCTTAGTAGTGGTTTCAAATGTTAATTGTGGAACGGCTAATACCATAGCTCTCTGGTGTTCCCTGGTGACTGTATCTGACAGTAGAAGTAAATGTTATTATAGTTTTAAGTATTATTGTTTAAATGTGCATTTAAATTATTATGAATTCATTTTAGGTTATTCTTCTAATCATTAATAATTTTTTTCTGCCTCCTGTCCAGGCGGTTCTCTGTGTCTGATATACCAGATGATGAGCGAGAGTGTGCCAACTGGCTGCACAAGCTCTACCAAGAGAAGGTAAAGTGAGGAAAGCTATCATTCAACCTATCATACAAATATAAGCGTGACATGCAACAAAAACAAAAAGATTTGATATTTTACATTACATAAAATTTTCATGTCATGTAACAATGTATGTTTTTAGACAAAAATAATTTATTTCTGCAAATAATCAAACTTGACTTAATTTGTGCTCTTTAATCTGACACCATAGCAGGCAATCTTCAGATGTTTTAACTTCAGGCCAGTTCTGTCATTTAAACTTATTAAATCACATTTCAAAGCATAGCTACGTTACATTAACGGAACATTTACAATCTGATACCAAAAGTAACTTGTTGAATGGTTGATGTGTTTTATACTGTACCATCAAAGAAGAAACTCTACACTCTACACGTTTCTTCTTCTTGTACCTAGGATGCCTTGCAGGAAATGTACAACAAGGAGGGCAAGTTCCCTGGACCCACGATAATTCCATGCCGCAGGCCATGGACGTTGTTGAATTTCTTATTTTGGGCCACCTTGCTGCTTTCACCCCTCATCAACTTTGCATGTGGAGTTGCTGTGAGTGGGTCCCCCCTCCTCATTATTGGCTTTATCATTTTCCTGATCATAGGTAGGTAAACCAAGCTGCTGTGGCCATGGCCGATTGAAATATGATACAACCATGTGATGCTATCACTTGTTGTCAAACATCTGAACTGTTCTCACTCTCTCTTCCTTTTGTCTTCCTTTCTCACCACAGCCTCTGTAGCTATTCGCCGCCTCATCGGGGTCACCGAGGTGAAGAAAACAGGGTCCAGTTACGGCAACCAGGAGGCCAAGAAACAAAATTGATGTGTCACCCCCCACGTGCCATGTCTCTATGGTCGCCCCACAATGTCGCACCGACTCCCAAATCCTTTCTTCTTCTACTGTTGAGTCATTTCGCCAGTTCAAAGAGGTGACCCAGCTGTGAAAAGAAAAATACAGACCAGTGTTAGAAGTGGCACTAGAGTGAGAGCAAGAGCATGAAAGGTCTGGGATTCATGCTCTGCTGTGTAACAAAGACTGTCAAGAAGGGGAGATGCAGTACTGCGTCTAGCATCTTTCTCAATCCAGCTAACAACCCTCTGTCCCCAGTCAAAGTCTCATTAAGTGTCTGAAACACCTAAGGTTAAGCTCCTAAACGGTCTGAGGTTTCATGGATCCGTTTTCTGCTCTGAGCGACCTTTGTCTATTTCCTGTCAGCCTGTCATTGATCAGTCAGGTTGTGTTGACACACTCATTCTTTTTGCTTGCAGAACACAAGATTATCCTTATCTTGTTAATCTTTAATTCCAGGGGAGGTGTGTGTCTGCAGCAGCAATCTTGCGGGACATCGCACTCCCTTTTTTCCCCTCAGTGGGACATTTAATTGGAATCGCTGTCCTGAGGCCCCGCCTGGTTTATTTAGTCTTCATCCAAATGACACAACATTGATTGTTTAGCTTTTGGTTATCTGTCCAGGCAGATAGTTTGGGGTTTTACCTGGCCACGATCTGGTTCAACTTCACACTGTCACTTCTGCTGTCACCCCAATATAGGTGAATTAATTGTTGTCCATGGTGCTCAAAACACTCTCAAAGCACATTTGATAACCTCAACAGTAGACCTGGTTATTGAAATAATGCCTCTGCTACACTAGGTAAAATACTCATTCCAAAATTGTAGATGTTTTATACAACAAATTCAAAAACAGAATTAAGTCATTTGCAATTAAACAGTGCTTAATGATAACTGTTTTTATAAGTGTTATTGAGTCCATGTAGGAATATTCGTTGCATAATTGTTTCACAAAGCGGTAAACCTTACCCAAACTTTCCTTGTGAATAGCTTCAATACAAAAAACAAATTGTCACCTTCCATTTATGTTCATGTTTTACACAAAATCTCAAACTGTTTGGCATCATGTTTGTATTTTTACAGTCACAACAAAATATTTGTAAATAATAAATATTATGAAGGATGACTATATGATTATCTGAAAGTCCACTTGACAGTTGTTCACATTTTAGCACCACCAATGGAATTAATTTGCGTCCATTGGCTCAGCAGCAGAAGTCTCAGGGCAGTTTTGTCAAAATATAATCCCTCTTTCATCTTCAGGGCAAGATAACTCAAGATTTAAGTGGAAAAAAATTTTTTTTTTTATTGTGTCATGATTTTGTTTAACTGACACTGGCTGGTGTCTGGTAAACTGCAGCAAGGGCTTCAACCTGTCCTCATCAACGACACCAATCATGTTTCAAGTCTCATTTGTAGCCCACAGCACACCCACAGGTTCATTTTTTCATTTTTTTTTTTTTTTTAAATGTCTCTTTCAGTTTTCTTTTTACTCCTGAGGTGGATTTTGTGAACTTGCTAACTTAGTTATTTAAAGAATATATGGAATCAAACCTGTTAAATGTGACATTAGCTCAAGTGGCATTTATAGTCTAGCACTGTAACAGTTCAGTTAGACCACCTCTCCTTCCTGTGATGCCAGTCCTAACTGCGGAAATGCAGTCCACACTGTTCAGCTCAATGTAACCATTCTGCATCAGCTGTTGACACCAACGGAGTCAGCATATTATTTTGCTATTCAAAAATAGACTGTAGTAGTGATGTTTTAACCTTTGCCTTAAATCAAGCTTGCTCAGGCAAGGGATTGCTTATTCGCTACCCCTTTAACAACAGGACCCACCTTTTACCTCAACATTATGTCGTATCCATCCTCCTACCATGACATTACATCATGGATAGTACAACATTCATTTGGGTTGATTACAGATGAATGAGCTGAGTGAATAAAATATCAGTTTCTTATGTTTTAAGCGCAAGGATAGAAAGCTATAATTTGTTAAGTGCTAATTGCCATTAAAGACCATATGCAGCAAAGGTAATGTAAGCATAGTTCATCATTTCAGAATCGACCGTCCCAGAGTTGATAGCTGCAACAAATTGAAGTTTGGCCTCTGCAACCAATTGTAGCTAGACATTAAGACATTCTGTTTTGTTTTTTGTTTTTATAATTTCCCTTTAGTGTGAAAAATATTTTGAGATGTCGATTTAATGTTTTGGGGAGTCATCACTCTGCAGCAGTATGTCATACATTTCTTTCTTTAGAGTTCACTCATCCCAGACAGATTTCATGCAAGCCTTAATAGACAGTGCTGCTTAATTTTTATGTGAGTGTTGACACTAATTGAGCCTCAGTGGTAGTGAATGGTTTAAATTGAAACATACCCTCGGGTATGGCAAGCAGATTTCTAGGATTAGTTACCCAGTGACTTATCTTGAAGTTTAAACATCAGTATCTAAAAAGAAACGAGAATAGATGGAGCTCTGTTGGTATTAATTCACTTTTTTTTTAACGAGATATGTTGATTTCCCTCAAATATTTGTGAGCTCCTCCAGTTTGTTACTTTTTTCCTCAAGTGTTCTGTTTTATCTAATGATCTAATTCAGTAAAATAATCCTAAATCTCATTGCAGAAGCAGCCAGATTGCTAAGAAACTAAAACTAGATTTTACGCTGGATGCTTTCATTGAGTTTAAAAAAAAAAAGTAACCTGTGATTTATTTTTTCTCCTGATTTTTCCAATGAATCAAAGAACTTTCCAAATTTACTTGATTTTTCTGAAAACAAATCTCAGTTTATTGACTTAGTTACAACACGCATCAGCTTTTGTTCTGTTTTCTAAGAGTATTTTGATGCTTTCAAAGAAAACACTTGAAAATATTAAAGGATGTAATCACAAATCAACTCTTCCGACTTGGATTTATTTGGATATGTTTGTTTCTTTGGATGTTCTGCAAAGCAGATTACAGAAATAAAGCTCAATGTGTCACCAAGGCTACAGATAAATCCACATCAAACTTGTTTGCTCCTTCTAGCCACTCCATCAACAGAACTATGTTTGCAGAGGAACATCGTCACTCACTTTTCATTCAATATATAACATTTCCCACTAAGATAAAGTGCAGAATAACTTGTGAGTGACAGTATGTAAAAGTTGAATGTCATCACCACACTAAGAAATCCTAGAGCTGAACTGAGCTGTTCTTTTCGAGCCTTTTGAATGTTAAATACTGAATCAAATGTCCTGGGGACTTTTTGAATATATAGTCACAGCACATGTGAATGGATGTTGTAAGACTATAAATATATATGTACATGATGTAAATGATGAGCTTAAGTCATAGAGATACTCCTGTGGGGTGCCATGCAAAGGTTAATACCTTCGGTGTTGTACCTATTTTAATTGAAGCCACGTTATGCTTGCAAAGCATTTTCCAGCTTTGTAACTAATTAATGAAGTTTTGTTACATTTGATTAATTCTGCATGATGTGCTTACGTACACAGTAAATGATATAAGTTCATTCTGAGTCAGTGTCTTTTACAGACTGGCAATGGACAGCTGTAATGTTAACTATGGAGTTCAACCTTAATAAAGAAACTTTTTGAGGAAGGTGAAAGTGTGATTCTTACATAAGTTTAAATTGTTAAAGTACAGAAGTGCAATAAACATTTAGAATTTAGGCAAGTTGAACATGCACCCCACTTTATTACATTTTGAAGTTGGTGTCCAATGCTGTCGGTGAACCCATGACATCACCAAGTAATAAGAGCACAAGGGTAAAAAAATCTATCCTGCAGACATCAAACTCGAGACCAAGAACATGACCTCCTTGGTAAAAATAATTAAACTACATCCAACTGGATGGAAAAGTCTTCGGTGTGTGCTCTTAATATTAGTTAATATACATCAATTCAAATACATATTTTGTTACTGGGTTATTTGTTTTCAATTCATATTCTAGTGTAATGTTCATTACATCTAGGTCAAAAGTACATTGAACAAAAATGAGAATTTTAAAGATATCCACAATTTTTGAACGTGTGTTTATCTAAAACGCAAAGACATAAGTAGCTTCAGCATGACTGGATGTGTTTGTGTGTGTGTGTGTGTGTGTGTGTGTGTGTGTGTGTGTGTGTGTGTGTGTGTGTGTGTGTGTTTGTTTATTCATGAACCTCCACAGGGGAGGCTACATCCTCCCTATTCCTGGTGTGTGCCTTTTGTTTTTGCCCTTAAAAGTGACATAAGTGTGACAGCTACAACACACTCAGCAGTCATCCAGCCTACATAAGGAACAAAAAACTGCTTGTAATACCAAACTGATCTCTCGCCTTCTGTCACAATCTGACTTTTTTACGAAATGAAGGATTCTGGACACACCTGCACCTTTAAAAAGCTTCACTGAACTCAGATGCTGGCATTAAATACATGGTGGTTGTTTTTTATAATTATATCTTTGAAGGCTGGTTCCATGTGTGTGATAATTACATTTGACACTCTATTTCAGAGGAAATATTTATATGACAGGTAAATTTGACTGGACTTTGCTTGCTAGAAAGGAAAAAATGGTGTGTTAACTCTGCATTTTTGTGAAATGCTGATTTCAAATGTAATGCTGCTAAGTGCAGTTTGAAAGTAATTCTCTTTTTTTTAACTGAAAACAAGACAAAATAAATGTTTTTAAAGGGATGTAGTGCACTGAAATGTATGCTCTGGAATTGCATTCCTCTTTGAAGCTCGAACACTTCTGAGTCGAAAAGTTGTCTGTCTCTTGATGCTTAAATGAGTTTATATTTTTATTATCAGTACATTAATACATTCATATGAATGCAGCAAGATCTGTTTTAAGTGTGCAATATTCAGAAGAAAATTCTCAGAAAGAATATGTTATAATGTCAGTATTATAGTAGGATGGCGCATTGGCATTGTTGCTGAATATTCATACCTGTTACGGGGTACACACATTGTGTTCAGGAAACAAGGATCATTCTCTGGGATACAACTTGGCAGGAAACACTTTCTTCGGTCAACGGATGTTTGATATCAGCAGAGATGTGAAGATGTGTGTCAGGAGAAAGGGCATTTTTTGATGATGGCCATAGTTATTGTCATCGACATTCCTAAAAGGTAGATCTGATACTCAGCCCATGACCCAAACCTACAACATGCAGGGTCATTATTCTCCAGGGCCTCACGCCTTCTTCATGGTCATACCTGTCAGGTCTTACCAGAGCAGAGATTAACAGTAGAGGCGCCACTTGAGCTGCTCAATGAGACAGTGTTGAGAAACACAATAGTCTTGTTCACCACATGTGAGCATTGAGAGGGTTGCCTTTAGAGGCTTACATTGCAGGACGTTTATTTCTCAAAGAGGCTTGGGGAAGGTGTGGCTATAAATACCACAGTTTAGATATGGTGCTAGCATGTGGGGAGAAGATGACAAATCACAGGTCATAGGTTGATGCAATGATTTTGCAATCGATCATAAAGACAAAAGGGGCCGGACAACAAATGAAAAGGTCTCCCGACTAACTAAAAGAGACAACAAAGCTATTGAAGAGACAGCAATCCTCCGGTCAATATACAGATGACCAGAAGTACACTGGATAATGATAATGGATAGTATCTATCCCAGTATCAGCAATCAATGTTTTCAGAAAATTACTAGATCCACTTTACAGTTATTGCACTCATAAAATAGTAATGAAAATAAAAAATTAAATTAAAATAGGTAATGAACATACAAGGAGCAGGTCATCCAAAGACAAAAAGATATGCCACAGGCACTGTTAGGAAAAATAAACAATAGATAAAGAAAATGCCAAGAAACTAGAAATTTTAAGAAAATCGACTACAACCAGAACACAATGACAAACCTTTATTCATTGGAGGAGCTTAGCCGAACAACAAAATTAAAAAAAACAACAAAAAAACAGCAGTCACATCACCACCAATAGGCCACCATGGAGACACCAGGAAACCCACTGAATATAACCTGATCAGCAGCACAGATCCTGGTAGTCTGGTAGTTCAAATGATAACTTACTGCTATCTTTAATAATGAGTAATATAAGAGAAAGAATAATAGAATAACCTTTAAAGTAATTTTATTAAATATAATATATCAAATTAAATGAAATTAGGAATGCAGTTCAAAATTATAAAAAACTGAAATAATAACATAATAAATAATAATAATAATAATAATAATAATAATAATAATAATAATAATAATAATAATAATAACGAGTTCTAACAAGTCCTGGTGACTGTAATGTAAAGTAGCCTAACATAGGTCTAATAAACTTGTAAGCAATAAAACTAAAAACACCACAGGTAAACATCAAACAGGAGAGTGAGAAGCCACTGCCCTCACATGTACTATAAATATGACAACTGTGTTGAAGTTGCAGAGGCAGAACAGTATTACTTTGGTAATACATATACTAAATTAGAATGAATTAGTAGTGTTGGACAACAACATCATGCTGTCTGAGAAGGTGTAAGAGTAGCTACATGTTCTTGTAAAAGAATAAACAAGACCAAATGAATGAATTTAATATTGGTTAAAAATTTAGCAAGGGGTGCATTAATGTAATCTTGCAATGCTTTTTGAATTACAGGTATTTCAAAAGCAAAAAATAAATTCATCTTAGCTTGATATATTTTAGTGACACTGCGTTATCATTCATTCATTCATTCATTCATTCATTCATTCTGCACCATATCAATAAATCACTTAGCTTTCTCTGTACATCACAAGCAGCATTATGGAGACATGTTCATCAATCAAACATGAGATGATCAATTGACTGACAGGTGTTGGGGCTGCAGCTGGGGCATTGCTGGTGAGTGCACTAGTCAAAGGTGCTAACTCTCGGCAGAGGAAAATGACATCAAATACCAAGACCGAGTGAGTCTCTGCCATTAAAAGTCAATGTCAAAATCATTCCTGGTGATGGACAGTCTGGAGAACAAAAGTAATGTCAAACATATATCAATCAGATCTCTCTAATAGACTTTCAAAGGAGCATGTGTACCTGTTTTAACAAAATCTGTTTATGGTTTAATTGACAGCAAATTTAACCTGTGAAAGCAGTTGTGAAATCACTGACTGGGCTTTAGAGAAAGTATGTGTGATGTTCCCTTTACAAGAAGATTGAAAGACAAACCAATCACACAGTTAAAGATTTAAGAAGAAAATAGTTTGACACAGAGTAATTTAATAATATTTCCATTTACATTATACTGTACATAATGACAGAAAAACAGATAAGTGTAAACCAAATAAATAACTTTGAAACAACCAGTAAAGAAAAACATCACAACCTTATCTATTAGTAAAAAAAACATTGTTTCAGGATTTCATCCGATGCATGTTTGAATGTCCATTTAAATTCTGAGCATTGTATAAACAACAGTCACAGATAAACTATGATTAAGAAAATAATTTGAACTGAGGTGATATGTCAGGGAATTCCATTTGTACTTTGTTGAAAAAGCCTGCAGTTGCATACAGTCCATAGATTACACAGGAACATGTACATAGTCTGATGAAACTGAGCAGAACAAGTAGTGATGAGAAAAATAAGTTGACTTTCAGTCAACCTGTAAGTGTAACTACAGTTACTTGCTGCAATATCCATCAAAGAGTTTTGCAGTTATCAAGTAAACAGGACATTGACATGCATACATTGCACAACCTGTAAATGCATACACATAAAAATGGAAATTTTCTTTAATTATGATGATGACCTCATGAGATTTTTCTAAAAAATGCATGTTTTCCACATAAAACACTTTGAATTCGAATTCTTATTTTTGTCAGGTTTAAACCGTAGATCACAGGATTGAATAGTGGAGGGATGAGGACATACTCCACCGCCATAAAATTCTCTAAATGTTGTGATAAGTTTTTTGAGCCGAACCTCATGTACATCAAATCAAAAAGCGCACATATAATAAACATCATTAAACACAATAAATGCGGCAGGCATGTTTGCGAAAATTTTCTCCTGTTCTCTTTGGATGCTCGGCACATTCTGATGAGTTTCATGTAAGAACAGATGACGAAAAGGAAATGGCAAAAATAGAAGCTGTAATTAAATGCTGGAATGATTTTATTTGTGATAGATTTTGAACAAGCGAGATTATTGATAAAAAAATTAACACAGTAGATTTTTGGTATGTGTGAGCCACATAACTTCAAAGTTAATGTTGACATTGTGCTGCTGAACAAAAGAGAAAGTGGTATGAGCCAAGTAATTAACATTAACACCGAAATCCTTTGTTTTGTCATCACCAAGCGGTACACCAGAGGTCGACATATAGCCACATACCTGTCATATGACATTAGCACTAAAATAGACAAATCAGCGCAGGCTGAGGAGTGCAACACAAAAGCTTGAAGGAAGCATCCAGCGTGAGAAATGACATGAGTGGCAGACAGAAGATCAATGAGGAATTTGGGATAAAAACCAGACGTCCCATACAATGCATTGATGCACAGGTTACAGAGAAAAATATACATGGGTTCATGAAGGTTTTTATCAAAAAGAATTGTCAAAATAATGGTCAGATTCACCAGCCAAATCATACTGTAACACAGTAAAGTGAGAGAGAAGACAGTAAGTCTGTAGTTAGATATGTCATTCAATCCTGAAAGAGTAAACATGGTAACTACTGAGGCATTATCCATTACAAGACTTTACAGTTTATGTCATCTTAACACCACATAGATGCATTTACACAATCAGATGTCAAGCACACTATCTTGTGCCTACCTACACCTGACCCGGTGTGGTAACGTGTTTATGTTGTCTCGTGGCAGTGACAGCCAATGACGTAATGCACATGAGACTTCCTACTGATGACTGATCCTGCTTTCATAGATGAGTAGTAAGAAAATAATTATATGTATAATACTTATTACTAGGTAACTTCAGATATTATTATAACACTGTGGGATAGACCAAGATACAGCAAAAGAGACTATCAGGTATGTCAATATGACAGCAGTCCATTCTTCTGGCTGTTAGTCATATCCAAATGAGTATTTTGTGTCACAAAACAAAGAAAAAAATCCTCTTATCTAGGTAGAGCTGTCACCTCACAGCAAGATGGTTCTGTGTTTGAGTCCTGTTCTGTGCAGAGTTTGCACGTTCTCCCCATGTCTGCGTGGGGTTTCTCAGGGTTCTCCTGCTTCCTGCCACCTTCAAAAACATGCACTTCAGGTGAATTGGTCAGTTCCAAATTGTCCATAGATGTGAGTGTGTGTGTGATTGTTTTTCTTTTAGCTGGCTCCACGGTGCACTGGCTTCGCACCTGGAGTGTCCCCCGTCTCTTGCTCGTAAGCCCACTGGGGTAGGCTCCAGCAACTTCATGACCCGAAAAAGTGGAATCAGCAGTTAAGAAGATGAACAAATGCTATAAATAAACATTTGACTTAAATAGCATGACAGGAATGAACACCTCTGTACTATCTTTATCAATAAATGTAGGAAATAACCGATGTACAGTACAGTACTGTCACTGTATCGTGTCCTGAGTGTACCCTGCCTCACAACCCAAGTCCAAGAGGCCTCTTCAGTTCTGAAGAAGCTGAAGAAGCCTCCTGGATGAGAGATGAAACGACTTCAAGAAACGTTTTTCAAGTCCAGTGGATTGATTTAAACAGCTTTGGATCATCATAACCTAGATAACTGAAAACCTACACAGATAGTGCAGACTCATTTATTTGTCACAATTTCAGCCTGAAATTCAAAATGTATAGCATTTTGGTAATACATAATATGAAGAGAGAGAATACCATGGATACTGCACTAGGTGCCACCTACTCATTGAGTGATTAGATCAGGAATATCTGTTGGTCTATTATACTCATCACTCTCAAAATTCTTAGTTTAACTCTAACTTTATTGTTAATAGGCAGTAGCAACACCAAGAACAGCCAATAGCCTTCCATTACTTTATGATCTGAAAAGTAGCTACTGAGTTTTAAACAGCAGCAGGTATTTACACCACATAAATATTTTCATGTAAATGTGTCCTGCTAGCCATTTTTGCTTTTGAAATACAATCTGTATAGTCATCCATGCATTGTCTTGTAGACAGGACGATCACAATCATGTAATCTACAGCCTTGTCTGCCATGGGATCACGGATGAAATACCATCTGTTGATCTGAATGCCTTAGAATAAAGGCTGAAAAAAACAGCAACAACAACACTGCATTACCTTTCTCTTTAAATTCCTTCATTTTGTCTAAGACAGGCCAAACAGCACAGCACAGAAGATGTCTGCCTGGAACTTACAGCACACATTAATTCCTGTCACCTTTATGCCAATATGTCACTAACTTGTCCGATCATATCTTATCTAGACATTTCCTTGAAGCTTTATGTCTATTGTTGACTGTCTGTTGTTATATTAGTTGTAATTAATGGATGACATCTGATACTGGACTCAGACATGAAAGCGCTGTGACAAAGTTGTCAAAGCATCATAACCTATGGACAAAGGTCAGGATAGTTTTGTTTGTGCACCATCTACTAATGACATCTTCTCGCAACTCAATCATTGCATTAGAATGAAAAACCATGCATAGCTTATGATGTGTGACTAAGTGCTAATAAAACATAAACATGTTGCTGATAAATGGCAATGAACTTTATCAATGTTAAATATAGTATTAATTTGGTTTTGGTGTGAAAATAAGACTGAAGGTATACAGACTTGACAGCCTGTTGGTGTGAATCAGAGATGAGGTCTTACCAGAGTGGTGTTGACTTATTAATTGCTCTCAGTGGAGAGTGCAGCTAATGACCTGTTGACCTGTTGACTCCTCTGTATGTAGCACCTTAAAAACAAAAACAGCTTTCCCTCTGAGGTACTCATTAATAAAGTGAAACTCTTGGACGGCTTCAATGTCAACAGGCAGCATTAAACGAAGATTACAACAGTCTCAAATTATTAATGTGATATTTTGTATATTTTGATTATCCTTCCTCTAATTGCACAAAGCATGTAGCCAGTCTAGATTGATCTATATTACTTATTCCTTATCAATTTTTAGTGAGACCAATCAGGGAGGTTCCAGTACAAATCTCTATAGCTTCAGTCTTTCATCTATGATAGTAAGGATATGGATGTTAGCCTACAATCCATCCATCCATCCATCCAATCCATCTGAGTAGATACTATAGATTGATGGATGGAAAAAGATGTTTTAGGATGAATGAGTTAGACTATTGAACTAGAACAAAAGAGTCATGTAACGTGTGTAACCCCAAACCAAGCAGTTTTTTCTTCAGTTTCCACCATTTACTGATTTGATCTAAGGTCTGAGATGACGATTAAATTTTTTCTTCTTTCTGTCACACTTTTAATGCAAGCATTTCTTCATGCGGTGGTCAATTAGGTCACATCTCCCATCTTTTCTTCTCTTTTCTTTTCTTTTGATTCACTTTAACATATTTATTCCCCAATCATCTGTATTTTCTGTTCCTTTCTTTCCCTTACCCGTTCCGTGTTTTGTGCTATTACCCTATTCACCCCTTTAAATGTCTCATTCTTTATATCATCTACTAAGCTATAGTCCATGGCTACTATGACATTTCTACGGAATAGTGAGCAACTAGGGATGACAAAGTTAATGTGACTTTCTTTGCAGACTTCCCAGTGCAGTCTCTGCTGCCCTCAGCTCACACTTCAATGGACACAGTGACCCTAGGTCACTCCAAGAAATTCTACTCCAAGAAAAAGAATTAAAAAAATTATTATTATTATTTTCCTTTCGGCTTTTCCCTTCAGGGGTCGCCACAGCGAATCAATTGCCTCCATCTAACGCTGTCTTCTGCATCCTCTTCTCTCACACCAACTACCTTCATGTCCTTTGTCACTACATCCATACACCTTCTCTTTGGTCTTCTTCTAGGCCTCCTGCCTGGCAGTTCAAAACTCAGCATCCTTCTCACAATTTCTAGCTTCAGACTCATCACTATCTGACACTCTTTTTACCTCCAGGACATTCCTAACAAACTCCTCCTTCAAGATAACTCCTACTCCATTTCTCTTCCTATCTACACCATGATAGAACACATTGAACCCTGCTCCCAAACTTCTAGCCTTGTTACCTTTCCACCTGGTCTCCTGGACACACAGTATGTCTACCTTCCTCCTCTGCATCATGTCAACCAACTCTCTACCTTTTCCTGTCATAGTCCCAACATTCAACGTCCCTACTCTCAGTCCTGTACTCTTGGCATTCCTCTTCTCTCTCTTCCTACAGGCACACGTTCCTCCTCTCCTTCAGCCAACAGTAGTCCAATTTCCATCGGCACCCTGTAGGTCAACAGCACCGATGGCGGTCGTTGTTAACCCGGGCCTCGACCGATCCGGTATGGAAGATGTAGGTTTGATTGTACTGACCTCCTCCATCTATACTTGACAACCATGACCAAACCCTTCTTTAAAAGCCTCATCATGTCCAACTGTCCATAAATCCCAGTTTGAATGTTAAAGGTCATATAAATATAATATAAATATAATATATAATATATATAATATAAAGTTTGAATTTTACTAAGAAAGAAGAAGTTTCTTTGTTAGAGCCTTGTAAACTATCTGCAGTTACTATCTGACTTTCTGTTATTGTAGGAAGGGAATTTCCACAGAGCATGATGGCTGTTGCCACTGTATTCCCAGAGCACAGCATCAACCACAAATTGATTTCTTGGGAATAATGCAATACTGGACTAATGACCCTGTTTACTCTGTATTTTTACATCCCGCTTCAAAGCGGTGATGTATTGTAATTGTATTTATGTCTGTTTGTGACATTACATGACAACTGATTTCAGTTTCCAGCAGCAGATCTTTAATTTCTTAATAGTAATAATAATAATAATAATAATAATAATAATAATAATAATAATAATAATAATAATAATAATAATAATAATAATAACAACAACCTTTTTCTTTCGTCTTGTCTTGTTAGGGGGTCACCACAACATGTCATCCTTTTCTATGTGGCTATCCTCTGCATTCTCCTCTCTAACACTGACTGCCCTCATGTCTTCCCTCACTACATCCATCCATTTTCTCTTTGGTGTCCTCCTGCCCTCTTGCCTGGTAGCTTCTTCTTCATCACCCTTTCAACAAAATACTCTTTGGCTGTTCCTCTGATGAACTAATTTCTGATACTATCCACCTTGGTCACTCCTAGAGCAAACCTCAACACCTTCATTTCCGTCACTTCCAGTTTGGCTTCCTGTCCTATTGTCAGCAGTACTGTCTCTAATCCATACAACATGGCTGTCCTCACCACTGTCTCATAAACTTTTCTCTTAATTCTAGCAGAGACCCTTCTGTCACATGAGACACCTGCCACTTTTCCTCCATCCATTCCAGCCTGCTTGGATCTGTTTCTTCACCTCCTTATCACACTCACAGTCGCTCTGGACTGTTGGTCCAAGTTTTTAAAGCCCTCCAGCTTTGCTATTTCTTCTCTCTATAGCCTAACTCTTCCTACTCCACTCCTCTCATTTATGCTCAAATATTCTGTTTTTACCCCTGTTAATCTTCATTCCTCTCCTCTCCATGCCACCACCTCTCTAGATGTTCCTCCACCTGGTCCCTGTTTTCACTGCAGATCACAATGTCATCTGCAAACATCATGTTCCATGGAGGTTAAGGTCTTACTTTATCTGTCAGCCTATCCATCACCCTTGCACACAGGAAAGGGACTTGGAGGTGATCCCTGATACAGTCCCACCGCTGCCTTGAACTCCCCCATCATACCTGCAGCATACCTCACTGCTGTTCAGTTGCCCTCGTACATCTTCTGTATTATTCTAACATACTTCTCTGCCACTCCAGACTTCCTCATGCAATACCCCAGTTCCTCTCTAGGTACCCTGTTATAGGCTTTCTCTAGATCTACAAAGACACAATGTAGCTCCTTCTGACCTTCCCTGTACTTCTCCATCAACATCCTAAAGGCAAATACTGCATTTGTGGCAGTCTTCTTGGTCATGAAAATACATTTGAAACCATATTGGAAATTCACCCACTGTGGGACGAATCCTATCTGTTATCTTATTGTTGCTTGCAAATATTCACTTCTGTCCTGGGTCTTGCCTCTACTACTTGTTCCTACAAATCCATTGTGTGACTCGTCAATCTTATCCTAGAATTTTGTTGAACAGCCTGGTGAAAAACTCCACAGCCACCTTTCCTAGACTCCATAAGAATGTCTTCTGGACCAAATGTCTTCCCGTACTTCATCATTTTTAGTGCCTTACAAACTTCACCTTTGCTAATCACTACTACTTCCTGGTCCACCACACTTGCATCGTCTACCATCGCTCTCATTTTCCTCATTCATCAACTCCTCAAAGTATTCCTTCCATCTACCCAGTACACTACTGGAACCAGTAAACACATTTCCATCTCTGTCTTTAATCAGCCTAACTTGCTGCATGTCCTTCTCATCTCAATCCCTCTGTCTGGCCAACCTGTAGAGATCTTTTTATCTACATTGCATCTCAATTTCTCCTCTCCTCTCATCAGTCATCTTAGTGTCCCACCACTTCTTCGCTAGCCTCTTTCTTGTATAATAGGGGTCCACCACCAAGTCTCTTTCTCCTGATTCCTACCAGAAGACACCCCAAGTATTCTCCTGACTGTATTAATAATCATCACCATCATCATTATCATCATATCATCATCATCATCATCATCATCATCATCATCATCATCATCATCATCATCATCATCATCATCATCATCATCATCATCATCATCATCATAACAACAACAACAACAACAACAACAACAACAACAACAACAATAATAATAATAATAATAATAATATAATGGTTGTAGTAGTAGTAGTAGTAATAGTAGTAGTAGTAGTTGTTGTATTAAAGCAGTGAGAACAGGCGAAATATAGACGATAAAGTCAGTGGATTTACACTCTATGTAAACCCACAACTCAAACTGCCATGTACAACCTTGAAGTAATTTCTAAAACTGACCACGAGAGGTCAGTATCAACCCTGAGCACACTTCTCTAGCTTGAGGTCAGCAGGCGGTTAAATGGATTTTATTTTATTTTATACTGTTTATATCTTAATTTTATACTGTTCATATTTTAATTTTATTTTTTTTAGTATATGTACTGTTGATGCTACATGTGTCTGTTAGTGTAGTGTATGTCTTGTGGTATGTTCTGTTTTGTTTTTTTCCTGAGCAGTGGAGAAATAAAAGAAGAAGACGTATAAAAGTATACTTCTTCTTCTTTTATTTGGAGTGTTATTTGAAGTATAAAGTATACTTCTTCTTCTTTTATTTGAAGTGTTATTTGAAGTATAAAGTATACTTCTTCTTCTTTTATTTGGAGTGTTATTTGAAGTATAAAGTATATTTCTTCTTCTTCTTTTATTTGAAGTGTTATGGTTGCTTGTTTTGGTTGGCTGTTGCTATGAGATGGACTGAGATGGACTGATATGAGATGGTCATCCATGACGACATGGAGAGTTTAAAAAAACGAAAAAATAAATGACATTGTGCTTCTGAAAGATAAAATATTATTAATCGAACCATGGTACAATCACTTCTATAAAGCAACCATAACACTTCAAATAAAAGATCATATCTTAAACCTGAACAAGCTTAACATTTGTCTTCTAGAATTAGTAACCTGCATTCTTTGATAAAGCCAGAAAACTTTTTGGACATTTGCTCTTTTGCAAAATTTAGTTAGTAAGCATATCTCAGAATTGTGTCTTTTTGAGAAAGGATCGAAAAATATTGCAATGTAAATGTGACAGAATGGTTAACAATTTTTAATCGACATACTTTAACACTGGGCCGGTAGACAGATAACCGCTCAAGTGTATTTATAGCTATATACATCAGATATTCCATGATTCCTGGTAGTAAGCACTTACAATACAAACAACAACAAAAACAACAACAACAAAAACAGTAATAAACTAATAATACTAACCATCACAGGCATAACCATAATCATAATCCTCAACACAATAACAGATTCGTTAAATTTGAAAGAAAAAGATCAGAACCTATTTAATTAAGTATTTTTTGGATGGACAGTTTAAATGATCCCAGCTTAAATAAAATGACTGGCCTACTATTATCAGCCATTGCTACATCTGCCAAATAATCTCTTCAGAAAACTTCAGAAAATTGTATCTCTTCATTAAAATGAGATCTTGCATCTAAAGTCACGCTTGATTATCACTAACTATATACACAAATTATCTCTCTTCACTGATGAACATCTCCGAGGCCAATTCTATAGTTCCTTAACCGTATACGTCTGTACAAACCTGGATTTCACGTTGACGGTGCGCGCTCCCGCGATTTACGTGCGCGATCCTGTCGGCACATGGATTCAGCGCGTCACTGGTTGCTAAGTAACTGCAGACGCTTTATTAGATTTCCGGAAGTGCGTGGCTTTGAGGAAATATGGCGAACAGACTGGTGTATATGCCAGTGTTATTTGCTGCTTCACTATTTTATATTATTTCATCATATTCGTCCATTTCCGTCATGTTCGCAACATTTAAAATAGTGAGCAGTGACAATGTTTTCAGCGCTAGCCGCACGGCTTCTGTATCCACCGCTGCAGCGAGGAATCTGAGGTGAGTTGACGAACAGCTAGCTACTCCATGCTAACGTTAGACGAGTAGTTTACGACAAATTACTCACTTTTAACGATAAATGTATACGTGCATATGCGTTATTTATTTATTTTTAGTGTGTAAAATGATCGCCTATTCTGTATCGACCTGTTACAGGTTGCAAAAATAGATTGTGTTGTGGAGTTTGGCGTATTGATGGCTCATATTGATGCTTCATGAGAAAACATTTAGTGTAACCTTATCTGTGGAATGTTAAGGGACATCCATGTTTAAATCTAGATAATATTAGTCTGTGAAATATAATATAGCCCGACTGTTGTGAGGCTAAGGTTTTTAAAGGTTGTGAATTGAAGTTGTTGTGAATTACATGTTGGAAGTTTTCTTTGCTGCATGGTGATCCAGCAGTGTTCCAAGTGTTCTCATCATTTGTTCACACTGTATATATAGTCATCATAACAATGAAGGAATATGATCTTGTAACATTATTGTGTCCTTGCTATAAATTAAAAGAATGACAGTTAACTTCACCTAAAATTAAATTAAGACCAAATATAAAAACACTATGAAACAATTAATACTGTGTTAAAGAACGACTTGCTCCTCTGTATGTCATATCATAATTTTTTTTTTTCATGGTTGCGCAGAATTGCAGATCAGACAGAGGCCATTATGCAGTTTCAGCAAGTTACATCCCAAATGTTGTCAAAGGGCATGAAAGGCCTGTTTAGTACATGTTAGATTATGTTAACCACATATATTTACTTGTGTTTGAAGATAACACATACAGTTGGGCTTTAAATTATGTATATCTGTTGGTCCTCAACAGAATTTGGATCTCAACAGCTGCATGTTGACAAAAAAGATCACTGATTTTGTCTTCATGTGATGTTTGATAATTTGGATGGCAGGAATGGATTTTTCAGATTTGTCAGCTTTTGATCTTGATGGATTTAATGTCTTACATCTTTCAATCCACTAGATGGTAGTAAAGGTCTTATAGTTCAGTGGAAAATGCAGTATTGAGGAGGTCTGCTCTGTCAGAAGCCTCTTCTAGTTACCAACTGTCAGAGAGCAGACATGATGTCATGATGTTACTTTACAGTGAACCTGCTGATGACGACCTCATGTTGTGTGCGCAGGTATCTTTTGTATGATGTGAACCCCCCAGAAGGTTTTAACTTGCGCAGAGATGTCTACATCCGCATGGCCTCCCTGGTGAAGACTTTGAGGAAGGATGGGGATGACTGGGTTTTGGTTCTTCCCCCGTGGGGTCGACTCTACCACTGGCAGAGCCCCAATATCTATCAGATCCGCATCCCATGGGGAGAGTTCTTCAGCCTCACTAGCCTACATGCTAACGTGCCCATCATTGAGTATGAGGAGTTCATTGCTGGTGAGCTTTTTTGTTTGTTTGTTTTTTTTTTAACTGAGCAAAAACAAATTGCTCATTTTAAGTGCAGTCAAACACGCATTGAGTGTATTTTTCCCTTCCTTGGGTTTAGAGAATGGAGGCCCATTCATAGACCAAGTTCTTGTACTGCAGAATTATGCTGAAGGATGGACTGATGGGAAATGGGAGGAAAAAGTTGATGAGCGGCCATGCATTGAAAAGTTAATGTACTCTAAAGATAAACAGGGCTATTACAGGTAAAGCCACATAATACACAGTCTACAGATGTAAATGCTGTTTCTCTTATAAGTCTGATGTAATTATTGCATGTTTAAGTCATTGAATAACTCAGTGAATCTTGTCAGACAGCGATAGATTTACATTCACCCTAACCCTAACCCTTATTTATCTGATCTGTGTTTGCTTTCTAGGGGCTGGTTCTGGGGTTACGAGGACACAAGAGCTCAAACTGTGAAATGCATATCAGCACAAGGCCATGCCTCCATCATGGCTCCAGTTCTTCAGAAAAATATCACAGTGACGTGAGTCTGCTGGCTAATATGTTAGTAAAAGAAATTACTGACTGTTTACATGCACACAGCTCATTGACATCCTTCAAGAACCATTAGAATGTATAATGTGTAGTCATACTTATACAGTATATATATATATATATTGTGGCAATTCTGCCCAAGGACTGTTTGAAAATTAATTTTCAATGACAAAACCATTACATTTAATAGCCGTTGGGATAAGTCATGAAGTGAGTTATGAAAACAACCATATTTATATGTCTAAGTTTAAATTTTGTAATACTGTGGAGACAAAGGTAATGAACAGTTACTAACGTTTTAACTGATGATAGCATGCCACGGTGATCTGTCTAGAGTGAGCACTCCCAACACACGTATATTCTATATTCTGAGAGAGAAGCTTATTTTACAGAATGAGATTATTGTTATTCTAAAGTCTTCGCAATTGGCACCTGTACTGATGTTCAGTGTTGATGTCAACTGATGTCCACATGTGCCCGCTAGATGGAGCCCAGAGTGATGTGAGTTTTGCGTGGACAGCTGAGAGTAAAAGTATGTGCATCCAAACGCACATGACGTCTGCTGACTCTTTCATTGAATTATATAGCCTTCTACAGCACCATTCTTGCAAGTCTACTGTAGTCAGGTATAATATGGAACTAGTATCCATTTCTAATCCCATTGTGTTGATGTAATGCCAGGTGAAGCTATCTGACTAGATGATAGGTGTACAATCAAAGAGATAAGTACAGTATTCATCTTCAGACATTAGTCCTTGCTTCTCTAAGGGTAGTTGCAAAAAGCTTAAGGATGTTCTGACATTACTGTGGTGTTACTTACAGGAAAAAAAAACAGTTGTTGATATTGACAACGCTGTAAGAAATAGGTTTGAATACCAATGTTTTTCAGATCAGTCATGCTAGACCGAGCAGAGACTCTCCTACATGATCACTACGCTGGAAAGGATTATTGGGACGTAAGTGAACTGAGAGTAATGTTGCTGAGTGTTAGATGTACAGTATGTATACCTGTTACATCTCTGTAATCTATTCTTTTTTGCCCTGACATTAAGGTGTGCTGTATTGTCTTTAAACTGTCTGTGATTACGTTAGACTCGCCGCAGCATGGTTTTTGCCAAGCACCTGCGAGTCATAGGAGACGACTTCAGAGCAAACTACCTGAACTCGACGGATGAAGAAGACCACACGGTTTACAGTGAAGACTGGACTCGTATGAAAGTTAGACAGTTTTCAAATATCATATTAATCACATTTTGCTGCTCATTACTGTACTTGTTTGCCATCATCTGTCATTGTTGTTTCTATTATGTGATAAAATTATTTTGATTATAAATTCATTTTGTTGGTAGCCTTACAATATCTAGTGTGTCTTCTAGTTTATGTTTTTAGTTCATTCATAATTTTTCTGTAACCAAGTAAGCTTTGAGTCAAGCAGCAGCCAAATTTTCACCAGCTGAATAATCTTATAGTTTAATTTGTCATTAAATCATCTAGGTGCTATTTGAGTTTGCGATTTATTAATTTTGTCCATGTGATCGTTTTGATTCTAAAACGACTGTTGATTTCACACCTTTGAAGGGGTCTGTATTCAAAGTTCACACGATGATTTAACAAAGATCTATTCCTTTCTTTGTTCCTGAGGCCAAACTGGGCTCAGCTAAAGGAGGTCCATATCTGGGTGTCCATTTGCGCCGGAAGGACTTTATCTGGGGCCACCGAGAAGATGTACCCACCCTGAAGGGGGCAGTCAAAAAAATACGCAGCTTGATGAAAAAGCACAAACTGGACTATGTGTTTGTGGCGACGGATGCATATTCAGAAGGTGATGGCAGAACACCACGTTCACAGCTGTTACAGCGAGAAGTTGGAGTTGTGCTCCATCTTTCAGTTGATGAACTCATTTTAAATTTAAGACTCAAATATTTCTATTCAAAAAGGTTGATGTATTTTGTTAAAAGAGCAAATTTCTAATGAGAAATTTGTATAATTTACATAACCTAGAGGTGAGGGAGCTGAAAGAGATTTTACCCCAAATGGTGCGGTTTGAGCCATCAGCAGAGGACCTAGATCTCCTCAAAGATGGAGGGGTGGCTATCATCGATCAGTGGATATGCGCCCATGCGAGGTAAATAAATAAATGGGTCTTTTCTTTTTCTGAAAGATTTTCATAACATGTTGCATCTTGATTTGGTGATACTTATGGGCTGATGTCTTTTGTTAAATGGTGACCCAAAGTTTCCGTGTGACCATGTGAAAATTTTTACCAAACATGCAGTACTTTTCCATTCCATAGAAAATATTTTAACTTGAAAATCTGGTTCAGGCAGCTGCTCGTTTTGTACTCATTTTGTGTCACAGACTTTGTACTATGATAAAATCGTAATCATTTATCTGTCTTAGATACTTCATCGGAACATCAGTGTCAACCTTCTCTTTCCGGATCCATGAAGAGAGGGAGATCCTGGGTTTCAACCCCAAAACTACATATAATCGTTTTTGTGGGGACACAGAGAAGGAGTGTGAACAGCCCACGCACTGGAAAATTGTTTATTGATGAGACCTGTTTCTGTCACACACAAGTGCCAAAAACAGTTGCAAAAGTGACACTGACTTGTATACAATCTCAAAGTATTTTCAGAGTGTTTATGGTTTCAAATTTGTGCAATCAGGTCTGTTGTGACCACTATGATCAATCCTTTTGCACATTATTGTAGAGTTTAAATACTTTCAAACACTTTGTAGTGTGTGTGTTAATGGTGGACTCCTGATGGCAGCTTGGTTTTATTAATAAAATCCAGTGTGTTTCTCACTGAACACCAGGTCTACTGCCACAGACAGTGCTGCATAGAAGTACAGTTCAATATTTTCAGAGATTCAGAGATGTTGACCATCTAAACTTTAACTTTTACTGTTACATTTTTTAAAATGATGCCAGAAAAGTATTCAGGAATCACAAATACAATATGAAGATAGTGTCTTCTTTAATGTACATGATGCCTTGTGAAGTTTGTGAATTCATTGTGAATGCTTGTCAAAAGCATTGTGGGTTGACTTCTGTCTAAGCACATGCTGTAATGGTCAATTAATTTCCTCACTCATAAACTTTTTAAAATTTTTACTTTCTGCTCGTTTTTGTTTTTGTTTTTGTTCATGCTTTGGGTTGGGTCACAACAGGTTTTTTTTAATTAGCATTAATATGAGTCTTCATCAAAACCCTTTTTTTAAATCTTTTTTTTCTTCTTAATTTAACGTGGACGCTGCAGCGGATATAGCGGTGGTAATCTGAAGATGACTGACCTTGCTCTAATAATTTCAAAATTGAGGAATAATCAATCATGTCCTTTCAAAACTCCCAAAAAGATTGTCTCAGCAGATTGACCCACACCCCACAGGGTTTATAGCCTGGGACATGATCAGCCACCCTCTGAACTGAAGTCTCTTGGATAAGAGACGAAACGTCTTCAAGAACTTTCTTAACATCCAGTGGATTGACTTAAACAGCTTTTAGATAACCATGACCTGGATGACTGAGAACCTATACAGACATGAGGAATAAAAGCTCTTTCATTTTCATTATTTTACTAAAGCAAATAAAAATCAGTATTACGCTTGGCAACAGAAAAACATTTTACCTAAATATTGATTTCATGTCAGTAAAGCTGTTTTATAATTAGAAAATGTCTATATTGTGCACATACACATGTCTCCTTGTGCTTTTCTGTGAGTTTTAAAAAGTAGTCCGTACTCTAATTTTGTATTATTTCTATGATCCTATTATTGAAAGTTTAAATTCCATGCCAAATGAAGAAGGCCTTTAAGTCTTGTCAGACCTAGCCAGTAATCAAGCTGCTATTTTGCATGAGACAACATTTTTCCAGTCCTTAAAAATGGTAAAATACTGATTACATTGTGTACATTATATGTATTGTCATGACTCATTCTAATGTCCATCATTTTAATCTGATGTACTAGTATTTTAAAATGTACTACCATTTTAGCTAGTACAATACAAAATACACCAGGCAAAACAGCCTGTTTTGCATAAAAGCGTTGACTTAAATGTCACTTTGTCATGAAATAACTGAACCTAATGACTACATTAGTCAATGGTATGCTTGAAATAAAGTGTAAAATATTATATAACCTTCTCAGATGGTTCTTGCTCTCTTGTTACAAATTGTTGAGAAGTTTTCCCCAAACACAGTGTTCATTGGATTTCATATTGGGATCATTCGCAGGAATTAAGACAGTGTATGTGTCACACAAATATTATTTTGTCACAAGTTGTCCTATTTGGCTAATTCTTAGCAATTGGTTGTGCTTGATGAAATTACAACCTTTTTTTGGGCCTCATAAATTATAATTAATTAGGACCTCAGCCTTTGGCGATAAAATACAGCTCTTTGGAAGAAGAGCAGAAGACTACTGTATATCATATTTCTATTTACGCACACACACACTCACACACATGCGCGCGTGCACACGCACACACAAATACATATACACTGTATGCCTTTGTGTGTTTATGTGGTGAGGTAGCAGTTGGAAAGGTGCTTAGAGTACTGTAGTCAACTTAATTAATGTTGCTTTGTCTAAACAAATCTGTGCTTGTCCTTTGGTCTGGGACAGCTCTTTTTTGGGTTAATATGAACGTCAGCCCACATGTAGTGATCAAGAAAGAAAACCGGTAGAACTGCCTTGTTTTGAAACAAGGCATGTCTTTTGTGTTTCATTATACAAAGGTTTCACATACCATCCTTGCCATCTCCCTGCCAAACCCTTCTCTTTTCTTGTCATGCATCCAGTCATGGAAAAAATTGCTTTTCTTTCTTTTTAAATTTTGAGTCATGTAAAAATTATGACATATTCATACATCATGTTAAGATGATATATTCAACAGGAATTTATATGCTTGTAAATTACATTAATAAAAACATGAAAATGATGACATTTTATTCAGTGCCTTTGTAGCAAGAACGGTATTTGTGAACACTGACAGGAAGGAAGTAGGAATTGCATAAATGTTTGACATAATAAAGTGTTTGGTCATTAAAGAAAAAAAACAAGTTGTTTGTCTTATGCTCAACTCTGACACTTAGTTGTGCGTAAATATAGCAGTTAAGACTAATATTCTTTATGGGCAAAATAAAACCTAATAAAACACATTAGTATGTTTTCACCTTTCTTTCAAACAATAATCAATATTGTATTTTCACAAACAGAAGTAAAGATTTTTTTAAAAATTGCATAGAGGTAGGTGAAAATAATGGCTTAATTTAGATTCATTCAGAATCTGTAGATTAATTGCAAGGGTCAGTAAAATGTCATTGCTAGGGAGTAAACAGGCTCTAATCATATAGTAAGGCTGTGGGTTTCAGTATTGAAACAGTCTGAATTCCATAATGTGCTCTCCTATAGCATACAAAGTAAAAAAATTGAAAGGTGCTTTCACTTCACCTGTTCCTTGGGGGCCGTGCTTTTGTTTTGCTGTGGGTTGGTTGACTCCAGAGTCTACGCCCTCCTCCACAGGAGCCTGCTAACACACAGGTGCAGCTGCTACGGTGGCAGGAGGCAAGGATTGGAGCAGTTACATTGCTTCTTTTTACACATTTGTCTCATGATTTCAAGACTGTTGCTCTGTTCGAGTTTTGACGGGATTTTTTTCTTTGTTTATTAATAATTCACTTCTGCAAAGAGCCTTCTGCTGGGGCCACACAGTGCCATGATCAGTAATAATTGGACCCACTGAAAACACAGAAGCATTCAGGTAGGAAAGTCGGTTCTTTTAATGCGACATAAGACAGCACCTGGAATAACTACTCAGAATGTCTTCAGCATATCTTGCTTCCTTCACATGGATGGAACTTTTCTATAACTACAATGAATACCAATAATAGTTTTGTATAAGAAACTCGTTAATTCATCTTTGACCACTGGATAACTACTCATTCTCATCAGGTTTGACAAAAGATAGATAACTTTATTATATTGTGTCTTTTCAGCCTCTGTTATTCATGGCATTCTTCCAGCAGCTCAAACTTCTTCTCTGGAAAAATTGGCTGACGGTCATCAGACAGCCTGTGAGTGGAAACTGGGGAGAGAGTGGGAGAGAGAGTGGGAGAGAGAGAGAGAGAGAGAGAGAGAGAGAGAGAGAGAGAGAGAGAGAGAGAGAGAGAGAGAGAGAGAGAGAGAGAGAGAGAGAGAGAGAGAGAGAGAGAGAGAGAGAGAGAGAGAGAGAGAGAGAGAGAGAGAGAGAGAGAGAGAGAAACTGAAAGACACACAGACAGACAAAAAAAGAGAGATAGAGACAAATACAGTGATTAGAGAGAACTTTAATGTTAATGTTTAGTAACATTGTTTTTTATAGATTTGGTCTGTGACTCTGGTCGCCTGGCCTGTGATCATTTTTGTGATCATCGCTGTGACACGCCACCAGTTCCCTCCAGTAATAAAAGAAGCATGTAAGTTTAAAACTGCACAGCACTTTATCTAGGTCCTTGATGGAATTCATGAGTAAACAAATTATCCTACTTTTCCAATAAGATGTCCTAATACCGGTTATACAAGAAATGAACCCCTATACAAATGAAGGTTTCCATAATGGATATACTTGATCTAGAATGTAAATTGCAACAGAGGTTATTTTCACTTTCCAGGTCATTAAATTAAATTAGCCAAGTGAAGCAATTATACATTAATGGTAAAAAGAAAGGCAACATCTCTGAATAATGGTACCAAAAGGAAACTGCAAAAGTTTGTTTTAACACAATAATTATTTTTCATGTTTTTTTTCTTTTTTTTAATGTTTTGCACCATAAAGAAAGGCAGGTAAACACTCAAGAACAAAATTTCACAATCAAGTAAACTGAGACCATTCATATGGGAGCCCATCCCTGCACTGTTGATGTAATGTTTGCAGTCCTTTATTTTTGGAATTTGATCACCTTACATTGTATCCTCCTTTCAAAGCCACACCTTGACATTAGAAAGAATCAGTTTAGTACAGCCAACAACCTTATTTCCCTTCTTTTCCCATGAGTGCCGTATGCATACTATTCCTCAGTCTGACTTCACTGAATCAGGTAGTATGGTGATGTGATTTACTTAGTGAACAGATTCCAAACTGATTTCAGATAGTCCCTTTAATCTTTTATGAGAATGACCAATACTGATTGTTCTCCTTGTTCCTGTTATTTTTAGGTATATGCCAACTTGTCATGGCTTGTAGGTCCATTTAAGACTTGTCTTTTTGTTGTGTTTGAACACTAAGTCTTTGTTTGAAATTTCACTATTTTCTCTCCAGTATTTTACTCTGTGTACACATCCTATGTGATTAGTTAGGTGGGTATGTTTGTTAACTTTAAGGTCACATATAACTCAACAGTGTATACGCTGAATGTTTTGCATGATCTTTGTCAGGTGTTTGTCAGGTGTTCTTTGCAGGGCCCTTATGTTCTTTTAGTGGAATGTTCTCTATCAGGTTAAGGAATAACTGGTATTAAAAACAGAAAAGTCAGCGCAGTCATAGTCGCTCGGTTATGACCTACCTTAACATAGATAAGTCTCAATCTGATATATTTAATGGAAACAACAGAAATTAATAAAAGGGTACACTAACGTTACAGGAACTGACAACAGACAACTCTGTGTCCTTGACATGTTTTGCATTAAAATGATACGTTAGGCTGGAGCTGCTTCGGTGGTATGAAAATTCTCTTTTACAAAAGGTACAAATCACTGCTTTTTTGTTGATAGTCCCGTCTTTGTTCTTTTTATAAATAAACTTTCCGCCCAAAGGTCCGAGTGGGCTTGCCTCGCTCTCCTGTGTCGCGTCCATCTCTGTTGTCAGTCACCCTGCTTTTGACTAGTGGCGCAGTAAGGAGGTGACCTCACTGCAGCCCACGAGTCCCTCAATGGGCCAAATTTAAATTGCTTGCGCATTGACTTGCCACTCACGATTAATTGAGTTAATATTTATAGCGCATTAATTTGCTGCGTAATGAATTAATCAAATTAACGCGTGAAACTGACAGCCCTAGTTTTAATCTATGAATACTTCAAGTAGTGCTGGTGGAATCTTTCATTTGTAAAATGTATTTAGATAAGTAGATGATCTGGATAAAATGTTTAGTCACAAATGTAGTTCTTTTGTCACGCTCATCACTGTATTGTCTTTGACATGGTACCTCCAGGTTACGTGAAACCACGAAACCTCCCCAGCACAGGAGTTCTCCCTTTCCTCCAAACGCTGATGTGCAACACAGACAGTACCTGTGAAGCCACTTCACAATTGGTGGAAAAAAGTGCTTCAACAAAAGCAAGGTACCCCTGCCATCACTACAGACTATTATTTATTATGTGGTCCACACCGCAGGAACACTACATGATATATTTATTTACTTATTGTTCTGCTGTATTTAAATTACACATTCCAAACATACATCAACTGGTTCTAAACACGTCAGTGCAGAAAAGAAAAAGAGATGACACAAACCCCAGCATATCAGCATTGCATGAGACAATAAGTATAACTGTGGAGATGTAACAACAATACAAAGCCTCCTGTGGGGACAGGGAGTCCCACTTGACTTGTCAAAGCAACCACAGTTTTACTAAGTCAAATCACTTCTTAGTTTCATACTGATAGGAAATGAATATTTTAACAGTATTTGATTTTGTTTTTTAAAGTACAGTTTTGCTTTATTATCTACATGTTTTCATGTGTTTCATTGAGGAGTCAATGACTGATTAATCATTCTGTCAACAATTACATAATTTGTAAGAAACACTCTCCCTTTGTCATTTGGAACTTGTCTTCAGTGTTAAATGACATACGTCAAAATTATTTACTCTCCTTTTGTAGCAAAAACTCGACATTTAAAATGAAGTAAAGACAATTGTCATTGAATAAATATCTTCGTCTAGCTGTCCACCCAGAACTGGAATCCACCACGTGTTTGTTGATTTATGATAGATAGTGATCCGGTTGACAGTAAATGTTAAACAAAAATCTACTCCTTTTGCGAGTTTGGGACACCATGTTTAACTACTTCAGTAAATTATCAGCACTCGCAGGTCACTGCTATGTTATTCTATCGGCAGATGATTACATTTGGTTATATTTTTTACCACGTTGAACCGGCATCAACCATAAATTACTATTTTGAATCAAATTTGACACACGACCATGTCACATAAATTCAGTCAGAAGGTTTATTGAAGACAGAATGAAATGTTTTCTACTGACTTTCTAATAAGACCTTGGCGTAAATGTGTGGAACAGACTGGCACTGCGCTACATTTCCACTTACACACATGGAAAACATTGTTTGTACCCTTTAGTTGATGAAAGAAAAAACCACAATGGTCACAGAAATCATTTAAATATAACGATAATAATACAGTGTGTCGATCCAATGCGTTATTCACCAGAAAGTTGGAAGCACAATATTAATTTTACCTTTAGCTTGTGAGATGATGTAAATAAAAATTCAATGAAAATGAACCAGTGGAAATCAGCCATTTCAATAGCACCCTTGGGGACGAATAAAGTTTTTTGAATTTGAATTGCTTTTGAACCATGGTTGAGCAGAATCATTCAAAAAAAATAAAATCATGAATCAGGCCTGGATCAAAATGATGGTACCCTTAACAAGGACAGGAAATAATGTGACCAGGACCAGTAAAGGCAGGTCCTCTAATGCATCACTGGTGTCTATAAACCTGTAATCAGTCAGTTTGCCTATTTATAGGGTTATAAGCAATCACTGTGCAGTTTGGTGACATGAACTTTACCAAACTAAACATGGACCAGAGATAGCGAAGAATGGCTTTGTCTCGGGAGATTAGAAAGAAACACAGAAAACCATGTTAAAGGTAAAGGCTATAACACAACCTCCAAGCAGCTTTATGTTCCTGAGAGAATGTCCAATGACTATCAAGGCATTCTGGAGAGAAATGTGCTGCCTGGAGTCAGAAAGCTTGTTCTTAGTCGAAGGTCATGGGTCTGTCAATAGGATAATGACCCAAAACATATATAAAAACACACAACAATGGTTTTGAGCAAAACACTGGACAATGAAGTGGCCTTTTATGAGCCCACATCTAAATCCAACTGAACATTTGTGGAAGAAATTAAAATATTCCATCTGAAGAAGGCGCCCTTCAAACCTGAGACGACTAGAGCAGTTTGTTCATGAGGATTGGGCCAAAATACCTGTTGAGACATGTGGAAGTCTCAGATACAGCAATCATTTGATTGCAAAGATTGCCTCAAAGGTTAGTGCAACAAAATTTTAAGTTAAAGATGCCATCCTGTCTGTCCAGGCAAGTTTCAATAGTGTGTTTTTTAAAATAATTCCGTTGAAACAATTCAAACAAAATGTGTGATTTTCATAGTTTAATTTTCAGTATTTTTTAATTTTGCATTTTGTGAGTTTCAAGTTATTTCAGTGACCATGTGGGTTTTTCTTCCAATAATAGACTGGGACCAACATTTTTGTCCATGCGTGTAGCTTTCATTTTTTTCATTTTTTAATCATTTTTGTTACATAATTGATAAAGCTTGATAATACAGAGATATATGATTGCACTGCATTGAGTACATAAGAATACAAATTTTTTTTTTTTAAAAAATGCGCATTATTGCAATGGATATGTTGATTGAATGAAAATGTATGTATGTATGTATGTCAAATATAAAGTTTAAGTATATTGTCTCATGTTATTCCTTTGATTCTGTGTGACAGGAACAGTCCTTTTCTACCAAACCTGAAAAATGTACCACTAAATTTTACCCAAAATGAGGATCCTGCAAAACTACTAGCCGTCTTGAACAACATGTTAGGTATGTTACTCTGATGCACATTTATCTAATGGCTAACAAACAAACAAACAAACAAACAAACAAGCAACAAAAAGAAAAAAGATGGTATTTGTCCTCTCATAAAAAATCAGTTAAAACAGAGAAAAAAAGTTTACCTACCTCCTGCAAAATAAAGAAATCAACCCTGGTTTTCAACAGAAAGAGTTGCAATCTCTTGAAGTCTGTTAAAAACTTGCAAATACATATCAAAACATGGAAAGTTATTTGTCAGTTTTGAACCATTTCATTCAAAAGTGTTTTTTTTAAATTTATTTTGAGTTTATTATGGTATTTGTTATTATAAGGTGCATATCATTTATCATAACAAATAGTTCTTTAACTAAATGCATTATTGTGTTAAAGGTACATCTGAGCAAGGAGGCTTTTACGTGAATGTCACCAATACCACGTCTGTAGGAGATAAGGTGGGTACATAATACAAGGAGAGAAACCGCATAGAATACATGTCACACTGTTAATATATTGTTTATCCTCTTATGCATGAGTCATTAAAAACAACAAATGATCTGTTATTCTTTGACAATTAAAAAAAACAAAACATAGACAACAGAATTTCAATGGTTCAGTATTTCAAATGTTTTTACGATTCAAAATAAAGGGTGGGTATGAGTTACCATTAGTATAATTATAAATGCTGTGATTCATTCACTGCATTTCCCAATCATTTCCATATGAACATAAATAACATGAGAACAATGATTAGTTACCATAGTAGATGAGGTGAGCTGTTGTCGTTGTGATTTGCAAGTCCATTAGAACGTCATGTAACACTGTATGTACATCACTGAGCTCTTGTGAATCTTATTCATGCAGGAGACCTTGAAAAAAAATCTGGGGTCAATGAAGGTTATAAAAAAGGTCATCTGCACTTTGCTTCACCCCATGATGAACAGAACCCTACCCAAACCACTTTCCTACGCTTTGCACTCTTTCTGCAAGTCGAACAGTACCCCGTTTGAAGCGTCACTTGGCACACTCAACATGGTTTGTGTGTTAATTTATTTGCTTGAATACACAGTGCATGGATTGTTGTGTTTTTGTTGTTGTTTTGTGTTGTTGTTTCTTTTATTACGAAATTGCCTCCCATTGTTAGATACTGGCAAAGCTGATGGAGACAAATCCAGAGGAGATGGCAAAGCTGGCAGGGGCAGCATTGTTGGTGTTTGATCGACTACAAAATGAGACTTCACTGTGGGAAACCTTGCTAGCTTTTCCCCGGGTCTTCTCCTCTGGCTCAATTTATGAAGCGCTGGCCAGTACAGACGTCCTACTCACCAACATCTACAAGTAATATGCTTTTAGTGATAGATCAATTCAAACTCAAATCTATTCATCTGTTTGCTCAGGGTGGAATGTTGAGTCTGTACTTTATTGTGTATACCTGATAGAAAAGTGTTTTGAAATAATGCATTTGTTGTGGCTACTGAGCTGGCTCTCAGTGAGGCTCAAACTTGCTGACGTACACGGTTTTCCCTTTGTGTTTTCGAGGTCTGTAAGAGTCATCAAAAAACATTTTCCTGAAGCTGGTGAATCATTTTCAGGAGTGAGTTCACTGATTGATTTAAGTCTTCCCCTGATCCGCTACGCTCAATCTTGGCCTGGCAAAGGTAATTTGTGCTGTTTATCCTCAAATAATTTAAGTTTGAAGGTGTTTTGAGTTGAATACTTTAGATTTTTGTTTTTTTATGAAATGTATGATAAACTAACTACATGTTTGTTGATATACTTACATTGCATTATAATTTCTAAAAATTCTGGGTCAGTTCCATGTCAGAACAGAGAAATGTTTTATTACTATTGTCTTTTTTTGTGTATTTGTTATGCTCAAATGTGGTCTTATTCTTAGGTGTGAAAATTTCCCTTGGAGATGTTTTAATTGAGGATGATGGTGTAAACTTTGATACCCTAAAGAATTTCCAGTTATCTCTGGACTTGGTATGTGTTAACCAAATTCAGAAAAACAAGGCTCTTTCTGATAATAATTGTTCCATAAGAGACTTTTGTATTTTTTCTCTAGGCCATTGTCCTTGTGTTGGACAAGCAAACTGCATATGACTGCTTGTGCAGTGTCTACAAGAAATCAACAGCGTTTAACTCTACTGACCAACTATGTGCAGAAGGAGTTTTGAGGCATGCTTTGGAAAGGGTTTCCCCAAGCCAGCTGATCAAACAGGTAAATGGGAAGAGTATGAATGGGTGTCGTCAGCATGACACACTTATCGGAAGGTTTTAACACAAGAAGAAGAAAAAAGAAGAAGACATAATGATACAATCATTAACAAAACCAAGTCTCATGCACACTAAAGTGTCTCAGTAAGATGCTTAATTTTTTTCTCTCTATTGTTTCTGCCCTTTTCCTCTTCACCATCTCACTCTCATTCTCCCTAATGCTTGACTGTGATATTCTGTCTTCACCCTTGATTCTAATTCTCAAGTGCCAACTTCACAAATAATTAGATGCAGAGCACACCAAATAATTGGTCTACAGCTGCAAGAAAGCTGATGGCCATAGCAACAAGCAACTGCAACTCCCAGGTCACACCTGGAGAAGAGAAACCGCAAAGAGATCCAATTAGCAGATCCCATTGTGTCAGATGTGTTTTGTTGAGATAATAATCAGATCATATTATCTAACAGTTTTATCACAATCAGATACACTTTAATTAGCAATTACCTGACATATAGCAATGATGCATGTGTCATATTTGTCCAACAACCAGCACTATGATGCATGTAACAACCTCTCATGTACTGACTTATCTGAATTCAGCTTCAGCAACAGTTTCTGTTAAATTTTGTAAAATTGTGTTTGAATTGTATATTTTTATGTTGATTATTTATTTCTCTTATTTCTGTTATGAAGACAAGGTGACACCACAGAGAGAGACAATAAAAGAAAATTGGAAATATCTGAAAGTTCTCTTTCTTTGCAGATTTAGAGAAAAATATAGATTTAAAGACATATTTATAATTTGATTCTCATCTCCCTTTCAAATATTTCATCTCCAGATTTTCACGGCATGGAGTCAGCAGGTTGCTGCTGCTGATATTTCCTTTGCTAAATCACAACTGCAAAGCATGATGGGATATGGCGGACATGACGTCAGTAACATGGGAAGGAGGGCCCGGCGTAGCGTAGGTGCACAAGATCAATACATTGATCTGTAAGTACACAATCGAAGAATTATCCTGAGGCATAATTGAACTATTTTTAATTTAATGTAATTTTTACCCCATGTATTTCACTTTACGTTACAAATAACAAACCACTTTGAGTTTCTTTCCTATATCTGTCTTTTTTTGCCCTCTGCTTTATACTCCTCTGAAATAACCCAAAACTGGATGTTACAAGCATTTCATACACTCTCACTGTAACATGAACAAGTTGTTATTGATGTTTATCTTTATCTTTTGGAAGGGTTTTGGATGTTGGTCATGTGGTGATGGAGATCGTAAAAGGTGGGCCTTATGAAGAATTATTTGGCAGTTATATCCTCGGCTTTGGCTTTGAGTACATGAAGACAGCTGCACAAGCCCTTGATTTTGTTGAGAGTAAGTACGCATAACGCATAACATCCTGCTCATTGTCAGGTCTCTCATGCGGAATGGAATCATGTGATATTTTTAATACTATTAAACATGGCCTTTCACATAATGGTGTACATTTTTACCTGTTAAGAGGAAATCATTTAGATTTGTTTTTTTTCCAGTGCCATAGTGACTATTTTTCCTGATTTACATGTTTTGTATGACCTAGAAAGTCATGAAAGTCCACACCCTTTCTCAGGAGAGTTGAAAATACAGAAGCAAAGTAGAACAAGAGGAGTTAAGAAGTTACCATGCATGAAATAGATACACACACATAATCACACACTCAAACAAAAGGATAAAAAAAAACCTTTATCATGCAAAACCCTTGAAATGAAGGTTAGGTGGCTTACTCAACAAAAGTGTGTTTTTAAAAAAAAAAGTGGTTTCAACATGTACTGTTTTCACTGAACGGGAATTATCTTTATTAAATACATGTTTTATGCACTCTCCAGCATTTTTAGGGAATGCCTTGAACGATATTGGAAATCTACGACAAACATATCTAATGTTGATGACAAATCAGTCTGTGGCAGAAATGTGGATTTCCCGTGTTTTCGACAGTGCATTTGAAGCAATTCTGAAGGTACAGTGTGGTAAAATGTGTCGAAGCTTTTGGCTTTGTCCCTCAAATGTTGTATGTTTTTTTGAAATGCTTGCTCTTATCTCTAATTAAATCTTCATTCATCACTTATTATATGAAATATCAAAAACCAACCAACCAACCAACCAACCAACCAACCAATCAATCAATCAATCAATCAATCAATCAATCAATCAATCAATCAATCAATCAATCAATCAATCAATCAATCAATCAATCAATCAATCAATCAATAAAGATCATTCAAAGATTTGGGGTCCATACACACTAGACACTGGATTAAACCTGACCAATAAAATGAAGGGTTTGTGAGATATGCCATGGGCAGACAGAAAGACTCAGATTTGTATGATTTTTACATTTTACTCGTACCTAATGGTCAGACGTCCAACAGCTGAAGGTCATAAAATTCCTTGACCTCAGGTGATGTTTTGAGGTTTTTGAAAATAGAATGAACAGACATTAAAGGCAGCATGCTTTTTGTTTCCTCCAGAGCATTGTGTCTGAGAATTCAACCTGTGGGGATATCTTGAGCTCCTTCGAATGGCTTCTAAACACAAGCAGCACAGACATTAAACTTTGGAACACACTGATTTGCCAGAACAGATCTGCACTTTCTATAATCCAGATGAACATTCTGCAATTCTTTACAGAGGTATGTTGTTGTACTCCATTAAATGGTCTCAGTGTATTTTATTTGTTGCCTACAATTTATTTATCTTATGACTATGTTAATGATTTGTGTTGAGTTTTTTGGGGGGAATAAACTTCACAATATAAGCTTTGAATTGTTTTATGTTGTAAAGATTTGAAGAATTTACTACTTTGGTCCAAATGAAAGTCAGCATCAAAATATGTTTATATATCTATAATAGGTTTATCAGTATCATCAAGTACATACTATACTTGAAACCTGTTAATATATCATGTTTCCACAGCCTTTACCTACTCCTGAGGGCAATATAACACTTTCCATCTTTGTTGCTGAATTGCATAAGTTATACAATAAAACTCTTCGGTTTGGAGCATTTTTGGAAAGAGTGACAGCAAAGCTGCATGCGATGAACTGGATTTCAGACAGAACTCATGACATTCCTGAAACTCTTCAAAAAAGGTTTTATTCAAATGCTGATTTTTTTTCTGCTAAACTCCATACACCATGTTTGTTCATACACTGTGTATGTTTGTACATACACAAAAATAGATTTTACCTCCAAGCACAAGACTTTTCCCATGTTACCAGTATTATGCTTCTACACCAACTAGAACCAGATAAATGTTAAATGTTGCTCAAGTGTTTATGTGATGTATTGATGGTGTTAGTGTGACATGTGGGTTTCTAGGTTGGTGTGGCTGGAACAGTGTGAATTGGTGTTGAAAATCTAGCGAACATGACTGAGACCCCTTGTGTGCTAATTATCAATACATGTTCACATGTGTGGCAACTCCCCACATAAAGTAAAATGCGTTATCCGCTGCCGATGCCCAAAATTAAAATCTATGTCCACAACATAATTCTGCTCCAGTTTAACATTTTTATTAATATTTTTTATTTATTAAACACAACATCAACCAAGATTTTTTTGGGATAGGCTCCAGCAACCTCGCTATCAGCAAGACAGATATGCGGGTGTAGACAACATGATCACAAAGAAATTGGATGGATGGATGGATGGATGTTTTTTTTTTTTTTTACGTCGGGTGCAATGTCTCGTTATTTGCGGTCACTTACATTTTAGTCTCAATAGTGTTTTGGTTTGTTTTGCTTGCAGTTTTTTCACAAGTTTGGTAAACTTTGGAGAAATGCTTGAGAAAACTCAACTGTGGCCTATGTTGGAGAATTACTTCCACATGGCCTTCTGGATTTTGAACTACAGGGCTGGTGTTACAACTCAACCACCAAACTGTGAGTTCTCTTCTCTTCTCTTCTCTTCTCTTCTCTTCTCTTCTCTTCTCTTCTCTTCTCTTCTCTTCTCTTCTCTTCTCTTCTCTTCTCTTCTCTTCTCTTCTCTTCTCTTCTCTTATCCAAACCTAGACTAAATAAAGATTGTAAGGTAAACATGACATCTAAGTACAAATGTTGTCCCCTGTAGGTACCCTCATATCAGTGGAAAACATCCTCTGCAATACTGGTTTCAAATGGCCACAGTTTGTCCATGAAATGGTTCAGGCCTTAATGTCACCAAACCAAGATGTTTTGTCAAAGTAAGTTAAAAACTATGTTTGTTTGAATGAATAATTCCTTAAGTGTGTGTGTGTGTGTGTGTGTGTGTGTGTGTGTGTGTGTGTGTGTGTGTGTGTGTGTGTGTGTGTGTGTATGTGTGAGCGCGCCTGTGTGTGTGTGTGTGTATGTATGTGTGGGAGAGAGAGAGAATGTATTTGATGCTTTGCCATTAGCTTTCACCTATCTGAACCAATTTGAACTTGCTGAAAGAAGAACAATAACACAGCTTTCAGTGAAATTCAATGAGCTCAAGTTAATTACAGTACATTGACTTGACATGCTAGAACAAGCAGCATCTTTGCATAAATGTGGAACTTAAGTGTACAGACTGATGGATTAAAATAACAGAAGAACTTGTTCTTAGTATTTGACATACTAATGCCATTTCTAAAAGCCCTGTTCTTTGTCAATATTCTCTTTTGTCTTTAGTTGCCTCAAAGGATCTGTGACTCTCTTGCAGCATCTGTATGGTGACCTCTATAGATTGCGTGTGCAACTTGGTGATGATATACAATCTGCCTATCTGACAAACCTGGTTCTTACCCTGGACAGCTTCATCCACAACATTTCCAAATTTACTGACCAACAAATCACCAATTCTAACATCATGGCTCCCCTCGTTGGTCGTCTATTTCATGTCACGGGTCTGTCACCACTACTGCCTTTCATCTTCAGTAACCATCCCCTCAATTTCTCCACATTGCTAGATGTTGCCTCTACGATTGGTAGACTCAACCAGCAGGTTTTGACTTTTAATGTGACAGACCCATCAATGGCTGAACTAGAACTTTTGACAAGGCAGTTGTGCTCTCTTGAGAACCTTACACTATCAGTCTCCCACATTGTAGGACACACTCTACTTACTTATTCTTTATATTTCAAATCTGATGAGGTGGGAAGGCTCAAAAAAGGCCTTCAGCCTTTCAAAAACCAGACCTCAGCACCTTATGTAGAGGCCATCATCAATGCCATGGAGCAGCTGGAAACAGTGATAGACTCTTCAAATGGTAACCCGACTCAAATAATTCTTGCGTACATACAACAACTTCAAGGATTTGTGAAGTCTCTGAGTGGACTACGAAAAATACAACACGTCATTTTACCCAATGGTGAACTGAGTGTAGTACAGGTCACTGATCTCAGTATGATGTCAAATAATATTCTTGACCTCCTCTCACCTGAAAGCCTTCGAATGCTGACTCAGGTTGGGCCAGATGTTGCTCAGAACATCGTCATACAAAGGTTTGTGGCGTTGTTACCACCCAAGGTCCAACAAAAAGTGCAAAAGTTTCTTCAGGATGTTGAAGCTCTGCAGTTACAAGTAGCTCAATGTGGAGCAGGCGACAACTGTTTGGCTGGCGTCTCAGAAATATTTGTAATTATAGATCAGATATTAGATGTAGTGCTTTCGGTCAATGGCACCATCCAAATAGCTGTAAACAACACTTTTTTGGAAGGGCGTGGACATGAGGAAATTGCATCCTTGTTCTTCTCACTCCTCTTATCCTCAGATGATTCTAACTCTGTTGAAACATTCAGACGCACTCTTAATTTCATCAGATATATCATATCTAAACCAAACATTACTGTGTCTGATGTCCAGAATGCTCTGAGACAGTCAAATCTAACCATTGCAGAACTGAACAACATTGCTATGCTAGCTGGAAATTCTAACATTACTGCCCTCCTGGTGAACGTAATAGAGATAATTAATGCTAGGCAGTGTTTTGAGCCAAGACCTGACCCAAGTCTGTGTGTTTTGGAATTGATAAAGGGGGTAAGCGGTTTCTTGATGAATGTACCCGCTCTCCGTAACGAGACAGCCATCATTTCCTTTGTTGCACAAGTTTTCAGAAATGTCATCTTTAACGCTTTCCAACTTAACTTGCCATTGAACAGCACCTTGGCGAATGTCACAATGAGCCTCCAGCAGAGCCACTTGATGACTCCTGAGATTAAGAAAGAATTACAAGTGCTGGTAAATCTGATAAAACTAGTCATTGGTTCACTACAAGTCAACAACACTTTTAACACCACTATGATAAACCCCACAGAGGCTCAGATGGTATATTTGAAATTAATAGACTGGTACTTGAGAAGGGTGATAAATATCACCAGCAATAGCACTTTCTCAGAGCTGCTCGAACCCTTTTTCCTTGTGACACAAATGCAAGTGTCATTACAGCTGGCACAGACAAATTTCTCTCTATTTGTGAGTAACCAGATCGAGTTTCTGATGAATAACCTACAGTACCCATTAGACAGTGCAGGGCTTAGGAAAATTGGCCTGAGTGCAGTTGAGATTTCACGGCAGCTATCTGAATTAATATTTTTCAACTTAAGGTCTCAGAATAACATTCCAGGTTTTATGCCAATATTAAACGCAACTGTTCTGACTGCTGTTGAGTTTCAAGTAAAGCTGTACCTCAATGCCACAGAGATGTGGATGAAACAACTCAGCATTCCATCGGTCCTTCTCCAATGGGGAAATGCCTCCATAAATATCTCCAGTATTTTGACCGACACACAGCATCTACTGGGGACAATTGTGCCTTTTCTCCGTGATGATGAGCTCGCTAACCTCTACATCATTGGTAATGTCACTGAGTCCCTGAGGAAAGCCTTGATGACGGCAGAACAACAAGGAGGTCTACAGAGTGACCAATTTATAGTTGCCATTGTTGAAGCTGTCCAGGTCTCAACGCAGGCTCTGATAGAATCCACGGCACCCACGCAGCTCCCTTTACAGCAGGATATCATGGACATTGTGCATTACTCACTTAAACTCATTCTCCAACCAACTATGAATTTTGCCTCATCACGCAACATCACCATCATCATCCTTCAGAGAGCTGAGAGAGTCATCCAAATGATAGCACCTAAAATGGTTGCCAAATACCTGCTTCCTGTATTCAAAGTTGCAACGTCATATTTTGAAACCATCTCAAGAGCCAATGGACAAGATTGGTTGAATCAGTTGTGAGTCCACTCTTTTCTTTTACTTCAGTAGAGTAGATGACTACATGACCATTGTATGTTATGCTGTAGAAACTGCCTAGAAATAACTTTGAAGTCAGTATGTGGTACACTACCATGGCTAAATATTCAGAGTGAATATTTTATTAATATTTTAAAATGACCTCAAAGATCTATAGAAGGGGTTGACCTAAGATACCATTGCTGAGTCAAATCCATGCATTTAATATGATGATAAATATGGTGATAGATTACATATATAGTATTCTTGTAGTGCTTTTGAGGAGGCCTATTCAGTTGTGTAATAGTGAAGTCTTATGTTTCTTTAGAATTTTTTATCAGCTGAATACAATCCAGAACCTCCTGCCTCCAAACACCACAGCTCAGACCTACTTTTCGATCGCCGCCAGAATCACTCAATTCATCCTTGATCAAGGCAAGTAGGCTTCACATTAATTTTTGTTGAACTCGTCGATTGAAGACCACGTTGTGTACTGTATTTTAAGTAGCCACATCAAATTACTTGAGTGAGTTGGATCAACATCTCACAATATCTTAGGGATCTCTCGATGTGTCACTCTGTTTCAAATACAAAATTGTGGTTGTATGATGTTTGAATGCATAACAGTGAAACTGGATTATCCAATTCACATTTCTTGTGATTTTAGGCAACATGACTATCTGGGGAAGTTTTGGAAATGAAACACTGGACAAATTGTCCTTAATCTCCTCCCAGGTAAAGCATACCACACTTTGATCTGCATGTATGACAAGTTCAAAATTTTGTTCATTTTACATTCATACAATAACATTTAGTTTGACTTCAATGAAGAAACCTCCAGTACGTGTACATTAAACATGAATTCAAAGTAAAATAAATCATCGTTTCTGTTGCCACTAGGAATATTGGACAGTGATCCACTCCAAATTACACCTGTGGTCATATAGTCTAGTTGTCTGTGTATTTTATTTCTGAATATCTAATCATCACAGATGTAGAACAACAATAAAATAAAATAAAATAAAATAAAATAAAATAAAATAAAATAAAATAAAATAAAATAAAATAAAATAAATAAAATAAAATAAAATTAAATTAAATTAAATTAAATTAGAATTTCATGAAATCTGCAAAAGCTTACATTTTTGTCCCTGTGTCTCTTGGACAGCTGATACTGGGGCACGCAGACCAAGGCACCTGGGAGAAGTATGTTTAATTAGCAGTTGTAATGAAAACAAGCCAATAAATTTGTTTAATGTCTGCTAAAAAGTGTATTATTATGGTAGTGCAAAAGTTGCTGTTGCCATCAACCAAATGCCATTTGTTTTATCACAGACTTCGGGAGTTGCTTAGACCCCTGCTGTCATCTTTCCGAGGAACAGAGCTCTGGGACGGCATCCAATCTGCTGTTACATTGTTTGAAAAAATCATTAAAATTATGGGGAAAATAAAGCAAGAAGAGAATGGTGAGGGCACCACTGAACTTCTATTGTTTTAAAAAAAGTGTACTTTAAGAATCATCGCTGCTACAAAGCAAGAAGGAACAACAGTCAAAAGCTAAAGAAAGAACTCTACAATTTTCAGTGAACCCCAGATGTCTAAAATCACATGACTGATGTTATGATTTTTCTGTCAAAGAACACCATTAAATTATTATCATTATTATTTTTTATATTTATTTATTTTTTGCAAAGCTTTAAATTTGCTCAAACATTGACTTTTCTTCTTTCCAGCGTTTATTCAAAACCTTCAAGTGCCAGTGGTGACCCTGATGAGAGAAATCGCTTGGTCTGTAAACAGCAGTCATTTCAACGTATCTGACATCACAAAAAGAATGCAGCTAGGCGTCAAGAACACTGTGCATGCAGTTAGACAGGTTAGACACAGTGTTTTCCGTCTGATGTCATTCATTGACTGTATCATTGTTTCTTCATAGTCACTTGTCACTTTGTTATGGATATGTTTGCATGCACGTGTGACGCTAAGCTGTAAAGTGGAACACTTTTTCATTACTTTTTAATCTTCTTCTTCCCCTTTCAGCTTTTCCCTTCAGGGGTCGCCACAGTGAATCAATTGCCTCCATCTAACCCTGTCTTCTGCATCCTTTTCTCTCACACCAACTACCTTCATGTCCTCTTTCACTACATCCATAAACCTCCTCTTTGGTCTTCCTCTAGGCCTCCTGCCTGGCAGTTCAAAACTCAGCATCCTTCTCACAATATATTCACTATCTCTCCTCTGGACATGTCCAAACTATCTCAGTCTGGCCTCTCTGACTTTATCCCCAAAATCTCTAACATTTGCTGTCCCTCTGATGTATGCATTTCTGATCCTATCCATCCTGGTCACTCAATGCATTATTCAAAATAAGCATGACAAGTTCTCTATATCTATAATCTTTTGTTTTTGAAGGAATGTGTCACTGATCCATTTCTTTTGTGTGTTTGTCATGTGCCTGTTCCACCTGCCTGCATTGGTATTTGTATCTTTGTTGAGCCATCAGCACTTGCTGTTGACCCACACCATTCTCACACCAGGTCACAAAGGCTTGGTATTATGAAGAGGGGCCTGTCAGTTGGATGGTGGCGGGTATTCATTTCTTAAATTTGTCATGCCCCATCCAAAGGAATGTAGCATGAATAATAGGGGCTTTACCAAGTCTTGATTTTTACTTCCTTCTTTCCTTTACTGCCAAAGTACAGCCTGAACTGTAGTACACTCAAGTGTTTCCAGTATTTTTCCACACCTAGTAAACATGATGACAAGGTATTTTGAACACTTGTCAGTGCAAGTATATGTATTAATAAATAATGTGTTTATATCACTAATCATCATTTGAAGAAAAATAATACCTAGAATAAACATTTTACCTTCAACAATGTCAGTAAATATACTTTACTGTCATATTGCTGACTGACTGCAGGTACTTATTAGATTGTCTGTGATTGTGCCGCTACTTGGTAAATTGGTAACTTTAGTATGCGTTATATAAAGGTGGAGTTTTATATGAAGACAATCCACTTTCTTGCTGACAGTAGAGAAAAGAAACTGGGGAAATGTCTAGCCTGATTCTATCTAAAGGTAAACATCTGACTATCAGAAACTGAGAAATTAAGAAGTATTTCATTTTTAGCTCGTCCAGAGGCTAAAGTGTAAAAACAATATTTTAAAATGAACTTAATCTGCTGTAAAACCAGATCTAAACTGCTGGGAGTAACATGGTCGAATTTCATTTAATTTTCACTTCCAAGAAAATTTTAAAGCTATTTGTGCATTTTAATACAACGCTATAAAGCTATTGATGTCACAATCCATATATAAAATATGTTATCATATTTAATTCATAATAAATATGCAGTCATATACTATCAGCAGACCACAATCAAATACTATATTAGACTAATCTTTGCCTCTTGTATGTCTCTTAGTGCCAATTTTGTAGCAGTCAATCAAACATATCTGGTTTAGCGAACACTTAATCCATAACTCCCTGTTATTAAACATTAGACATACATTCAGTACAATATGGCATATGTGGGTGTGTCCCTGATATTTCAGCCTGTGGGCAACTATGATGCCTTTGTGAGCTTTACTGTTCTTTCTTTGCTTTGCTGTCATCTGTCTTCTGACCACTTTGTTTGGATAAAAGAACTTGTTTTCTCTCAACAGTGCTTGTGAAACACAATAACACACATACTTGTCTTTTCTTCACGTTCACCCTCAGGCTAATGGAACACTGAATTGTACAGATGTTCTCATTATATGGGAGCCAGTAAGACAGGCAGCGGGACTAAATGCCAGTGCCATGTCTATGTGGTGCAGCATCCATGTGCAACCTCTTTTGGAAGCCTACCGTGAGAGCATAAGGGGCTATTCCCACCTGAACATCAGTGTGAGTAGAAACAATAAAAAAAAAAAAAAAAGAAGACTCTGAATTTGATTCTGAAACTACACCGTGATCTTAGAATATGTGTGAACATGTTTGACCACATGATGGCAGTGTTTACATGCATAGCCTGATGCTCACGAACAGTCTACCTCTTTTCTGTGGTGTGTACAGCAAACACATGGGGGACCAATGACCGTGAATGCCACTGTTGCCAGGGTTGTCAACATTGTGCAGACTGTCTACCAAATCACAATTAGCAGTGTACTTGTGACACAGCAGCTTGTCATGAACTTCTCAAATGAGGTCAATGTGTTGACAGGCTGGCCTCTGAGTCCTGAGGCACAGCTGCACTTTTCCAACATGATCTGGCACATCATGCTTCAAAACAGGTAACTGTTTACAAATGCAAATATTTTATTATTAGAATGAGACTCTATCATAAATTTGTCATTTTCATGGATTTATACAGATTATTGATGACATATTGCCTCAATTTAACATTATAGACTGAAACCGCAGTACTGTATGAATAAAGCCTTGAAAGGTTGCTTGAGAATAAATGTGACACAGCATACTTTTGGGTCTGAATTTTACTTTTCACCAGCAGCACCAAAGATAGTCCAAAACGACCCGACCTCCCTGGAATCTGAAATTAAGGATAGGGCAACAGTGTAGCGCAGTTAAATAAATATGTGGCAAGGCCACTCATAACATGGAACCCACTGAAAGTTACTATCTGATCATATTTAACTTTTTGTTGGGACAGTTTTATACGTACACGACACATAACTTAAATTTTGCAACTCAGACCAGTTTAATTTACATACACAGTAGTCACATGTGGATTTGGAACAATTTTTTGGATTCAGCCTTGCCTGTAAACAGGCTGTGCTGCTCAGATAGTGGCTCTACCAGAATCCACTTGGTTGAGATCATTTCTCTTTAGACTCCTGCTTCAGCAATTGGCCGGCCATTGGGGTAAAGATTACATTTTAGATACTGCAGGAAATCGCTGAGGTCCAAAGACATGTATTTTTTCAAATTTAATTAAAAATTAAATTAAAATTAGATTAAATACATGAGTCATCGATTACTGATGACGGTGGGGGAACAATGCTTAAATCAATGCAGAGTTTATATCAAAATCAAGAAATACTACATCTGATGAACAGGATTAGAATTCTACAGAATTATTTTTTTAAGATAGCAAACAGAAAACATGTTTTCCCTGCACGTCTTCCAATGATCTTTTTTTTTTTTTAAATAATTTATGATATTTCCTCATAATGAACATAGCATGATATTCATTTAATTCCCCCCTCTCACAGCTTGACTTCCTTCAAACTCCTCACGGATAATCTGCATGACTTGCCGCCAACCCTCCGGGCTTACATTAATGCTGTGACGAAAGCCCTGGAACACATCCTGAACAACTCTGACTATATGCAAGACCCCAACTCTTCTATGGATGTATTCAAAGAGGCCATAGAGATCTTCCTAGCTCATTCCTTCCCTTCATCTTCTGGATTCAACGAACATTTTATCCCTGGAATAGTGAGAGTTGTTGTCCAAGAGTTGATAAAGATGGAGATATTTGGTGATGCACCAATGGTTTATAAAGCATTGGAGAATTTTTTGGCCTCAAACAGCACAAGCTTGTTTTTGGAGAGGTTTGATAAGTTGTGTGCTTTTTTGACCTACACTAATGCAACGGGGTTTAACCTACTGACTCAGCTTCTACCCAGACTATACAACACCCTCAAACCTCCCTTGTCCATTTTGGTCCAGATGTTTGCGGACATTCCAGGGTTTTTTGAGGTGTTTGAGGACTTAACTGAAAACATTGGGGGACTGCTGACACAGTTATCAAGCACAGGTGTTCTTCTGGCCCCAATGGAGACCTATGGATTAAACATGCATCATTACGAAAAACCACACAATAAGTCAGTGATGGGCCGATACAGACGCGAGTCACTGCAGTTTTCACCAAGAGAAACTATGGATGACTTCCTAGACCTCTCTTACCTTGACTATCAAGCCATGAGCACAGCCCTTTCTTACTCCCCTAAAACAGAAGAAATTTTGGAGACCGCCCACATGTTCTTTGCCAATCCTGACCTGAATGTTGTGGTGAGGGGCGTTGCACATGATTTGCAGTGGAGCTTGAATGCCTTTCATGAAAACACACTTGATGCAGCCCTGGGGGTGGCCTCATTCATAACGCTCCCTCATAAAACTCTGATGTGAGTCTTTTTTTTTTTGTTTTTGCAAGAAAAAATATTGCTATGGAGTATTTTTAAACTTCAGATATAAATTTTAAACTAAAAAATCTTTGGTCATTGTATTATTATTTTATTTTATTTTTTGCATTCAATCTATGTGTTGTCTTGACTGCAATTTCATAAATTGGCCTCCAATAATCTTCCGCAGATCATCAGTTCAACTCTTGGCAGATTTTGTGAACAATATACCTGATGAATTTCCATTCTCCTCGGAGCTAAAGAATATCACCAGCGCACTTGCCAGTGAATCTGAAGGTAACTTAAGAGTTTGGATCTACCTCCTGTCTGAGCACTTACAAGCTAATTGGACTCAGGGCAACCTCATAATGAGGAATTAACTACATTTAACTCATTGGTTACTTGGGGAAATTCCAAATGAATCCTGTTATCATTTTAGTTTTTTCCAATTAAATTTCATAATTAGTCAAATTGGTACTGTACTGTACACTACACACTCTCCAGTCTATATCTAGTGTGTAGATAGCTGTTGTGATAGTATGTATGTCAGCTTTATGCCAGTAATTCTTTACTTTTGTCTAATTTTTATTGCAATTGCAGGACAAAAAAAAAACTTTTTTTATGCTGTTGTATACATGATTAGTGCATGGCATAATTCACTCTGGCAATGAGAAAAAAAAGACCTTGCATCACCTCAACTTGAGCTCTCAAAGAGTCCCAGGCCATATGGCCCCTCTCCAGTTAAAACCACTCAGCACCTTTTTAAATCTCATTAGCAAAGTAGAATTCAATCATTTATCCCGTCCACCCTTACTAAACACCTCCCCATCCTCCCACACAAGTGGACATCTATGACCTCCTTTTAATTGGCATCTGTGCTTATGTGCTTATGTTTTTAGTGCATGAAAATTCTTTTATAAGCAGCAGCTTCACTTCAGTGAAGCCCCACATGTATTCTTGACACACACACATATGCAGACACAGAAATACACGCCCAGAGTGAACTGTAATTGCGAAAGCCCTTAGGTCTTGAGCATCTTGAGATTAAAATTCACCATTGTCCACTTTTGGCCCAATTAAATATTCTGACATCGCTTCTTGTTGCCTGAGGTGCTGCCTTTCTTAGGGCTTGTCAGATGTGTTTTAATGCACGGCAGCAGCTAGTAGTGCTGGCCCCTCTGGCCCCATCAGTCCCACACAGGCTTTCTCTTTAAGGACATCATTTGCTGCTCACCGCCCGATGACGCTACCCAGTAATAGTGCGAGTCGTAATGAGGCCCAATGGGATGTCATGTTAGTCTGTCACCTCACAGACCTTATTGCCTTCTTCTTTTCTACCCATCCCATCTTCCTGTCTATTACCCTCATTTTCCCTGCTCCTGCACTCCTTTCCTCCCTTCACAGAAAACCTGATCTTAATAGATCACACCATCCAAACAGCTTTTGGGCTCCTCCATATCAAACTGACAGATGACCAATTCAAAGAAAATCTTGAACTCCTGACATCACAGGTCTCTGCACACTCATGCATTCTTCATATGCCCATCTTGCATAATTGGAAACACTTCATTAAGTGTTTAGATAAGCATATTTAAATGGAGGTAACATTTATATATCATGACACAAATGCTGTTAGTGCACAGCTCCAATCACAGCTGTATGGCAGACAGTGTGTGCTCTTTGATTATTGTGCCTGCAGTGTTATTAATATGACCCTGTGTTGAATAAAGAAGTTGACCCAGTGCCTTTTAAGTACTCTGTCAGCCACAGATGCACAGTGTAGTTGTAACAAAAGCATGAAAAGAAAAGAAAAGAAAACCAAAACCTGCTGATAAAAGTTTGGTTACATTTTTGAGTACACTGGGTTTTCATAGAATGACAAAGTCCATGATGTGTTTTTTGATTAAACACCACTGGCTGTTATTTGTACAAAAGAAAGTATTGAAATAACTGCAAATCATAAGTCATAAGCACACTCTGAAAAGCCTGCAAGCCATTGCTCAAAATGAAACACGGAATAATTCGTAATGTAACTTTTTCAAAAATTCTATCTTGATCAAAATTGTTGATTGTAGTTTTTCTTTTTCAAAATAGTTAATGGAAATACCCTTGTATCATGTTTGATGGTACAGTATGGCTGACAAAACATCTTTGTTTGATTCTGTGGTTTAGTCAGACACTCATTTTGATGTTTACATTATTCATTCATCATAGGTGTGTGCATTGGAGAAATTGCAGTCTGTGCATGTGACTTTGAAGATCTTACAAATAGAGCCTGGCGAACTGTGTCGGACTTATCTAACAAGCCTGGAGATCTTGACTGATACTCTGAATATGAGCAGTATTAGTCTGACGGAGGCTGTCTTCCAGGCTATCTTCGGAAACCCAAATTCTTACAATGTCCCATCAAACTGGTACAGTATTTTCTTCATCCTTCTGTAAAGTTTTTTTTTTCATCTTTGGACAAAGAATCCTTATCATTTCATCATCATAATCTCACATATCCCTTTTGTACAATATGCTAATTAATTTCTCAAAGCATTTGTTGACATTGAAGTGCACTACACAAAATCAGCCTGTAGAGTTTACAGCATTTTATTTCCTTATTTCATTAAAGAACGGGAATAGGGATGAGCGAGTACACCACTATCTGTTCAAACATGTAAATTATCTGTGTCCGTATCTATACTCGGAATGGGCGGGGCTCAATGTTTTTGATCACAAAAGTAAGTGTAAGTGTATGAATGAATACTAACCAAACAGCCTCACACTTGAGATTCAATGCTTTTGAACACAATATTAAAGGAACTATTTACAGAACAAGTTTTTTATATTCATTAATGCAGATTAGAACATGATGCGCATTAATGAATACAACGCATGCAATAGGACATGATGAACTACAAAGTATGCATGAACAAGAATTGATATACTCAACACAACTTTCTATTTTTTTATATTTTCTTTTTAATTTTTATGATCAGTTTTTTTTTAAATTATTTATTTTAACCAACTAATGTTCTTGCCATTTTTTAAACAATGTTGATTAAGGTGTGTGTGTGTGTGTGTGTGTGTGTGTGTGTGTGTGTGTGTGTGTGTGTGTGTGTGTGTGTGTGTGTGTGTGTGTCTGTTTGTGCATGTGTATGTGATTGAGTGACTGTGTGAGAGGGAGAGATAGAAAGGGAGAGTGATAAAGAGAGCAAGTGGATGTGTGAGTGCATACCCGCACTATGTAACAGTTATAATATCTATACAGTATATAAATTATGGATTTGAACTGAAGTGAGAAAGTGTCAAACTAAGAGCAAGCGGGTAAAATTAAAAAAAAAAAAAAAAAAAAAGATTGGAGTGGAGGCAGCGACATGAGCAGTTTTCGGCTGTCTTACGTGCAACAAAACAAAACAAGAAACAAGTTCACCAAGTAACCTTAAAGAGACTGAAATAGAGCCAAGCTGAATAAACCTAAGAAGATCAATGTGAGCTACAGCGAAGCCCTGCACAGAGACATCAGTCAATGTCTGTTTGTGTGTGAGAGTGGGCCAGCAACAGCTCTGGCTGCGGTGATGTCTGATGTGTGTTTACATGAAGGGACGGGCGCTGTGTGTGTGTGCCAATCACAGAATGTGAAGACAGTCAGTTCTGAGGACTTTCCTTCAGTTATGCCAGCTGAGGTAGGCTCCAGCTCCCCGTGACCCACACCAGCGGATGAAGCAGTCAGGAAAATGAACGAATGAATGAATAAACGAGCATGAGTATTGGCGAGTTTTACTCGTATCGTGCTCACACTCGTCAAAAATGCGTTATCCCTACCGAGTACTCATCTGAAACTAGTACCTGGCTCAACCCTAGATGGGAAATTCTATTTTTATGAAAATATATTGTCTTTTACTGATGTATTTGTGCATTTATCGATCTGTGTAATTACAGGACCTCCACATTGACTAAAGATATGGGCTTAACTATCGAAAGCCTGGTGTCTCTCAAAGTGAACATCACCTCCCCAGGTGAGACCTTCTCCATATTGTCGGATTTTATTAACAACAATTTAATTTGGGTTTCTGAATTCAAGAAAAGGATATGGAATAAATAACAATGGCAGTAGACATGGTATGCCTTCAGTTTAACAGCAAATGAATAAAACCATAGTAATGAAACAAAAGGTTTGAAGTTTCCCTTCTATGAGTTTCCCTTCTATTCCCTTCAAAATCTATGACATTGTCACAGAGTTTTCAGAATCTTCTAGTACCGTATTAATTTTTCCATAGCAACTTGTGTCATGATCATTCATAATATATTGATTTTTACCATGAATCTTATAGCTGTTGCTCTCTGATTTTGTACCACTCTAAGACACCAGACTCTATCAGTTTATCACTCTTAGCCGTAAAATCATCCAAACAATGGCAAACAATGGAGTCTCACAGTCCCTTGTTCCCCCGTGTCTTAAAACTAGTGTCCTCTCTTCGACATATAAATTTGCCATTGCTCAGTATGCCCATAAAATCAGACAGTGATATGGGTTCTATTCCAGAAGGTAAAGGACAGATTTTTTTTTCTGGTGACTGAGAGCTGCTTATCATCAGCAGGATTAGCAGCTGGCTGTAAATTTGCAGTCAAAATTCTATCAATGACCCTTCTTCATATATTTTTGGGATTCATTCCATATTGCTATTTCTAGAAGCTGAAAATGTGATTTCCCCATGCTTCTTTTGGCTCAGTAAAGTGTTGCTGTATGTTACAGTTTGATAGCATACATTCCTACATCATTTTTTTTCTGCTCCAAAGATTGTTTGTTTGTTTTTCACAGCAATTAGTTGATGTGTTTCATATTTCTTAGTTTGTTAAACTTAGAAATGTAAATGGAGGGGGACAAATTAAAGAACAGATTATATGTACTGTATATGGAAAATTGTCTATGTGCAGTATTCAGTGGAGAAAAAAGTTTATATATACAGTATGTAGTTTGTTTGAATTAAGTTTGAACCATGCTGTGGTGACACTGTCATTTAAACAACACTATGTTATGTGCTGTAGAAACAAATTCTGATCATAAGGAAATATCTTATCACAACATATAGCTAATTTCAGCATTTTTCATTTAATTGATGACTTTTGTAAAACATTACAGTTGTGTCATGGCTTGTGGCACTTTTATGACCAATGCTAACATTGATGAAGTATAAACATTTTTACTGTATGGAAGTGAAAGTATGAAAGATAAGACATTTTTCTACAGAGTTTCCATCATGAGAGAGGTTAAACCAGAGCAGATATGTCAAAGTCAAGGCCTGCAGGCGAAATCTGGCCCATGGCGAATTATTTATGGCCCGCCGGATGATTTTTAACTACTAATAGAACAGCCGGCTGGCCACATCGGCCCGCTGGTGTTTTGCACGCACCAAAACTACATTCCTCACATTGCAAAGGTAGTGGAAGTCTCTGCAGTGCTTTTGGTTTCAATGTTTATCAGCAGGACGGTATAGTAGTTAGTTAGTTTTCTTCAAACAATTCTGGATGGGGGACGGCAAGGTGGCGAGGTGGTTAGTGCTGTCGCCTCACAACAGGCGGGTCCGGGTTCATGTCCCGCTCCGTGCGGGGTTTGCATGTTCTCCCCGTTGTCTGCGTGGGTTCTTTCCCGGTCCTCCGGCTTCCTCCCACCTCCAAAAACATGCGCTTCAAGTTAATTGACTGGTCCCAAATTGACTGGAGGTATGAGTGTGTGTGGTTGTCTGTGTCTCTGTGTGGCTCCGCGGTGCACTGGCCCGGAGTTTCCCCCGCCTCACGCCCTAAGCCAGCTGGGAGAGGCTCCAGCTTCCCGTGACCTGCGACAGCGGATTAAGCGGTCATGAAAATGGATGGATGTTTATCAGCAGTCAAAGAGGAGGTTAAATTTAGCCACTCCCCTCCTCAAAAATGGCTAAAAGGAAGGTGGACGGTGAGAGCAGGGGGTTTCAAGCCAGGTGGGAGTCAGAGTGTATTTTCAGAGAGGTAAAAGGTAAACCTGTGTGTCTTCTGTTAAGTTTGCATGTTTCATCCCCGACACAATGCCCCAGCTTTGCATCCATGCTGCTCGGACGCTCCCTGTTTTGTAGCACAGACCTATGTGAACAATTGTTTTTTCTGATGAAGCTGAACAAAACGTCACACAGGAGCTGTCTGACTGATAAACACCTTCACTCCATCCTGAGGATTTCCTCAGCTCAGAGCCTGACCCCAAACATTCATGAACTTATAGGCAAGATGAGACACCATCAAATATCAGGCTCAGCCTCAGACAAGTGAACATCACACAGTAGTAATGTATTTTTAGTTTGAATTTCAGTTAAATTTTTATATTTGTTTCTACAAGACATGATGTCTCTTTGAAGGAAGTATTGTTTTGTGCCATAGTTTTTTTTTTAATTAAATTTTATTTATTCATATTTATTTCAGTTGAATGGGCCCAGGGAAAATTGCAGATTTTTTTTAAATTTTACTATTAGAAAGCAGTGGTTGGTAGGATCATAGAGCAGCACAATTTTAAAAAAATTTTGCACAATAATGCATTATTATTGTGTATGCACAATATTATTATTGTTTATGCAATAATGCATGCATAATAATGTACTTTCAGTTTATAATACATGCAATTTCATTTATGCATTTATCTTGATATTAAGAAACATATTTTGTTTTTGAAGGATGTTTACTTAAACCTTAAAATAATACACACCGTGTGATAGCTCTTGGTTCAACAGGATATGTTCATTTCAATATGTTTTAATAAACACCTAACCAGTCCGGCCCTCGGCTTGTAGCAAATTTGTTTTTTTTGGCCCTATATATATTTGACTTTGACACCCCTGAACTAGAACTACTGAGGCTGCATTTTAAAAAAAATGCAATCAATATCATAAATACAAATAATCATTTCACTTTTATCACTTTATTTCCTAGGAGATATAGCAGTTGGTGAGATGCTGAAGAACAAAACAGCTTTCATTTTGGATGTACAGCGACATATGGATTTTGATGCAGCTACTCTTCATCTCCTGTTGGGGATCAAACTACCAAACCGTAATTTAGAGGTGAGCAGGGACAGTGCCAGTATGTTCCCACATGCAGGATACGGTATGGAAATGAGCATTTAATCATATTCCATACACAGTCTTGGTCAGGCATTCAAAGGTCGTTTTCGGAGATGGAGGGAGGCCTACTGTAGTTGATATTTTAACTATTTCTCAGTGGTTTTACTTAACCTAGGAATGAAGCTCAACAACCAACTTGTTCCTCCATAACCACTAATACCACAAAAGGAAATAACTGGAAAAAAAAGTGCAAAGAGTCTTTGTATCTGTAAAGACACAGCAGAAACAGAAACAGTACACACTACTACACACTTCTATTGGGTATTGAAACATTGAAACATGAACATTTTTGCCAATTGTAGTCCATATAGAACTTATTTTTCGGGAAAAGACTACATTTTATATCTCATTCAATATTCAAAATATCATTAATTAAAAGTGATTTTTATGTTTTGTCATTATTCTGAATATGCTAAATAAAATAGTCAAATATTATAAAATATGGCAAACTATAGTTGAACAGAGCTATAAATCAAAATGAACACAAATACCAGTTAAAAAAAAGTTGGCATATGTAATTAAACCAAAGTAAAACTTAAAATCCCTGATATTTATAAAACCATAAACAGAAAAAGATGATACGGTGTTTCAAAAAAATGAGTCTTTCAGAATAACGCTCCAGAAAGACAAGCGTAGCATCAAAAATAAAGTACAGCGTAACCCAGAAAGAAGAATAAGTAGATCTTGATTTAGCAAGCTTGAGTTCCTCACGAAGGACTCTCCACAGCTGGACAACAAATATTCAGTCCCTTTAGTCTTTAATGGTGAGAACAGCAGGTTCCTGCATACTGACTGAGGAGGACACACACGTTCACAAATATATTCACAGGACCGTTAAATGTAAAGAATTAAATCTCAAAGAATGCAGAGTATAGTAAGAGTATTTGTTAATTGATTAAATATTGTTAATCGTATTCCACCATTGACTATTCCTTTTATTTTGATGTTACATGTTATTTGAACTTTCTTCTTGTATTTTGCCTTAGGCATGGTGCTGCACATTGCAACATACAAATGTAGCTTCCATTTTGCTAAAGGCTGACTGTAGTCTTCAGCTAAAGAAAGGGAAGTTTTATTTGTATATCCTACTTCTTTCATGCAATACCATAGCAAAGCAGGTGGAAAAGTTCTGGTATCATGTACATTGAAATGGAAATCATAAACAGTTTCACATAGTAATTAAAGCACACATGCGTAGTTGGGGAAAATAGTTTTTTCTCAGCTTGCTAGTGTAGCTAGTACATTTAAGTTTAAGTTGCAAAAAATGTGCAGAAAACCATTTAAAAGGAATTTGCTGTAATTTTTCAAGTAAAACTGACTCTAGACAGCAGATACTTATGAGTCACACAAATCACTTGAATTGGAAAAATGCATAGCTGACAAGCATTGACAATTTCATTAACATAACACATACTGTGTTCATTGAATGGAAAGTAAAGTAAAGTGAAATATTCCAAAATGATATGTGGAAATATGACTTTTCTGTATCTTTCTGAGACAGATCCTGTCCTGGTTGCTCAACTTGCATCGTTGCAACTCCTCAGAGTTCTTGGACATGAATGTACAAGAAGTGGCTCTGTTAAAGAGCTTCTGTTCCTTATCTCAGGAACAGTGGTACATGTTCTCAGTCCTGGTGACGCGTCATTTAAACATTGAGAAAGTTATCTACAGGGTAAGGTTGAAGAGAGACCAGGTCTTTTCTCCAATTTTCTATTTCTATGCTCCTCTTTCCTTCATTATGTAATAACACCAGGGAATGTGAGAGTTTGCACATTCTGTATTGCTTCAATATAAGAATAATTACCTTCTGTTATGTTGCTGGAAAACAAGATTGATGTATTCAAGCAATGTGAGATAAATGTTCCTATATAGAAGAAAATGTTTCTTCTATAAACCGGCAGATTGTTCTCTGCATAGTTTAGATATGGGTGGTTTTCAGCACAAAAAAAAAAAAAAAGGAAAAAAAATCTCAGGCTGCTATTCATTACCTGCTCAACAACATTACTATCTTTTACTTAGCTGCCCAGGAGGCTGCTATTTCCCATTAGGAGTTGGCAATGGCAGCATAACAGCTAACAGTAAAGTAAATATTGCATTTGCATTCAGGTTGACAGAAATAAATATTTATACACTGTATATTATATGCCCAGATGTGTGTGTCTTATATACTGTGTGTATATATATATATATATATATATATATATATATATATATATATATATATATATATATACAAGCAAACCTTGGTTTTTGAAAGCTTTAGACATCGAACAAATCAGAATTCGACCAAAAAATTCGGAATTTTTTTGTCTTAGAAGTTGAACAAAATTTGGAATTCAAACGCGAAACAAATGCCTTTGTGTCGCCGCCAATCAAGAGAAAAGGAGAAAAAAGTCAAGAGAAAACTTCATGGTAATATGCTTTTTATTTTAGTTTACTGTATTCAATTATTTTTCACTTAATTTGTATTCCATTGCATATGGTACGAGTTATGGTACCGTAAAGACGACGGTAACTCATACCTTAGGCTAATCTGATTACGTCAGTGTTTTTTTTCTTTCTTTCTTTCTTTCTTTCTTTCTTTCTCGCGTTTGCTTTTCTTTTACATTTCTTTGACATGCTTCATTACTATACAATTTGATATATAAATGATATTATGAAATAACATATTATGTTGCAAACACACACACACACACACTGGTCTTAGTGAACTTAATTACTTTGGTGCTGTCTCCTGTGAAAACCCATCCAGCTTTAAAAAGCAATATATGACAAAAAGTCTTTGAAACCATGAAAAAAGTCACATGCAAATATTGAATAACGTAAAGTCACAATGAGGTTTATGAAAAAATGACAACTTCCATCTTAGAATGTTCGTCTCTTTATTTCAGATGGTGTTGTCTGAAGAGGTGCAGACTTTGGTTCAAGTTGTACTCCAGGTGGCTGAGATTACAACCACAATGATAGACAATTTTATTCCTGTCCTCAATGAGCTGCAAGTCTTCATAGACTCCATCAAAGAATTTGAGCTGGTGAACAACATCCATGACAACGTGCGTAGTCTTTACAAGTTACTTACCAGAACTTTATACTTACCATGTTTCTTTATATCTATGTCTGTGTAATCTATATACACCTCAGGAATGCAAATGTCTCATTGCTAGTCACATTTTTTAGTGAAACTTGCTCAAGTCTCACACAAATTTGCAAGACACAAATGGGAAGGACAGTAAGATGTCAGAGCTGGCATATTTTTAGTTTTCTTCAAACAATTCTGACTGGGGGGCGGCAAGGTGGCGCGGTGGTTAGTGCTGTCGCCTCACAACAGGCGGGTCCGGGTTCAAGTCCTGCTCTGTGCGGAGTTCGCATGCTCTCCCCGTGTCCGTGTGGGTTCTCTCCGGGTTCTCCGGCTTCTTCCCACCTCCACAAGCATGCGCTTCAGGTTGCTTGGCTGGTCCTAAATTGCCCGTAGGGGTGAGTGAGTGTGTTTGTGCGTGTGTGTATGTCTTTGCTTGTGGCTACGCGGTGCACTAGCGTCGTGCCCGGAGTGTCCCCCTCCTCACGCTCTATGCCAGCTGGGATAGGCTCCAGCTCCCAGTGACCCACTACGGCGGATACAGCGGCGGTACATGAAAATGAATGAATGAATGAATTCTGAATGGGCAGACCAGTGATGGAGTGGGGAGCACTGTTGCCTCACAGCAAGAAGGTCCTAGGTTTTATTCTGCCTGGAGCCTTTCCGTGTAGACTTTGCATGGGTTGTCTTTGGGTTCTTCGACTTCCAAAAACTTAACTGAATTAAACATGCTAAATTGTCCATAGGTCTGGGTGTGAGCATGCAGGTTTATCTGTCTATGCATGACCCTGTGACCTGTCCAGGGTCTACCCTGCCTCTCCCATACCCAGCTTGGCTAGGTTCTAGCATAACCCATGACACATATTTTAGAGCAACTGACAATGACAAGATTACAAGCTTGTTTTCTTCAAGAAGATGAATGAATCAATTACGAATTTACATATGGTAGATAATCTGTTTTTTATGAGAACAATCAGCCTAGTTCGGCCTTCCAGGTACGTCAATTAGTAGGGAGATTTAGCTCACAATTCTGTGTAACAATGCAGTGTTCTGAGTGAGTTGTTAAGTAGTTATAATCTACGTGTAGTTTTGACATTGATTACGTCGGAAGCACAAGACACACTGAACAGGAGAATATTATGTGGTCTGTTTGAAAATGACTGAGAAGGGAAGGAAAAGCCTGGTTGATTTTATTTAGATCTATCAGCTTTTGAATTTTGAATGATTGTTTGATTTTTATTTGCTGTATTATTAACTAGTCTCTTGAGTGGTGATTGATCCCTAAGTATAGCTAAAATAGACGAGCTGAAACTTTTCACACACCCCAAGCTGGCAAAAATGACAACTTTTTTTTAGAAGCACTTTTTTTCTCACAATGACCTCATTAGTATGGTAGATAATCATGAAAAAATCCATGGAGATGTCAAGTATTGAAAATTCCAACCCGGTTTTCCAATAGGCAAGAAAAAAGAGGAGCACCGACTCTGGCCATGCTTCATTCGTCACTCTTTCTCAAGCTTTGTGCAGTAATGGAATGCTGGCCCTGTTTGGAATCTCTGAAATGGATTTAACTCCAGAGTCAAGCCCCCAATTCCATGACAGCCAGAGGAGACAGGAGATGATAGAGAAGTTCAAGATTCCACAAGATGCCAGTAGGTTCACCGGACAGCTTTTTATATTATCGGTACAGTTACTGTAGCATGTTATTCCTTAGCTCCCAAAAGGATTGGTGGTAGAGTCAGTAACCTTTGATGCAAAATATCAAATTAATGTGTGTTTTATTAAGTTACTATGATATATTTTGATTTAAATCCTTGATCAGGAACAAAATACAGTAGATCCTGTTCTGGCCCATCCCTCATTTCCAAAACAAGTTTCCTGGAAATGAACACACCTCATTTCCGATGAGTGTGGGCTCTGACAGAGACAACTGAAAATCATAACTCAAAAGTGAAACACACAATAGAACCAACTGTTGTAATTAAATCAGGAGCTAATTGAACATTAACAGTTTCATCACTGCTTCTCTATGAAGATATTTAATTTAGTCAGACTTCATAGAGATACAGATTAAAGGATGAGGCTAGTGATATTATACTTTTTGAATTTCAGTGAATCCCATAATAATACTCAAACAAATATTTTAGTTATCATCACAGTCCTTGGATAGCTCAAACCTCCACCAAGGAACCTCAATTTTGCCTCCATTTCCTTGCACCTAAAAGCAATAATCCTCATAATATGACACATATACCATGAAGCCTAACCCTAGAATTCTGAATCACATTGATATCACTTTACTGTGTAAAATGTTAAAGAAAAGCAATACTTTGGAAATGACAGTTTTATTTCTCTATTTAGATAGGCATCCACTGAAGATATGTCATAAAATTACCCTTAATCCACATATTTGGTTAACAAGATGAATGTGAATCTTTTTTGACATGTCAAATTGCTCTGTTTCGTGTAGCTCCCTTCTGCATGAACATGTACCTGGATATGGTGAACACTACAGGAGGAGCAATCGCTTGGGCTTTCCTCAAACCAATGCTGATGGGACACATTCTGTACACGCCTGATACTCCTGTGACCAGAGACATAATGGAGAAGGTGTGTGTGTGTGTGTGTGTGTGTGTGTGTGTGTGTGTGTGTGTGTGTGTGTGTGTGTGTGTGTGTGTGTGTGTGTGTGTGTGTGTGTGTGTGTGTGGATACATCTCAGCTTGGATGTATCGAAGCTGTGACAGGCTCCAGCAGACCCATGACTTTCAGAGTGGATAAACCACTATAGATGAGGCAGTTGTGATTGTCTTATCTACAAGAAAATGGTTTGATGTTATACAGCTTGTCATCTCACCCTTGTCCCATCCTTGAACAGGCCAATGCAACCTTGCAAGAGTTTGCAAATCTCAGGAAGAACTCCGAGGAATGGATCAAATCCTCCAAATACACCCTAGACTCTGTTGAAACACTCCAGCAAACTCTGCCAGTCCTTCAGGTAAAAGAAGTCAGAACTATCTCATCTGTATGTCTGATTATTCTAGCTGGCCTCTGTCTGAAAGTTTGGTGATAAAGTTTGTCATTGTCCTCAGTGAGTTTCAACAGCTGAATCTTGCTGTTGTGCTTTGTCTTTTCCACTCTCCCTCCCCTTTTTCTTAGAATTCCCTCGGCAATGCCTTTGTGAAAAACTTCATTGAGATGCAGACAGACATTGATGTTGGCAAAATGAGGGAGACGCTCAGCAACTTCTGTGAGTGAGCATTTGAAGGTCTTACATTTTTGAGCTGCAGACAGCAGTCTTACCTTTCTTTTCCTCCCTGTCTTGTTGCCAGTGAAACATGCTTTCAGAAAATGAGTTGGTGCCACAGGTTTACAGACAGCATTGCATTTATTTCAACATGAATATTTATTGCTCTTTGATGGCATTATGCATGTCTGACTGTTACATGAAGGTTTTTAAATTGAATGAACTTATATCGCTAAAATACGTTTCTTTCTTAGATAGCATATTATATTTCTTGGCTTGACATTAAGCTGACACAAAAAATAATAATTCCTATGGATTTGCTTCAGTCAGTGGCTAAATTTCACTTTGACTTGCTTAACCCCCAGTAACTTTCATATTTTCTTTTCTTCAAAGCTAACATGACAGTCATGCTGGAAGAAAACAAACATATAATGAAACAGATCACCACTTTGTCCCAAATGATGGTCCAGTTGTCTTCCTGTGTCAAGTTTGATCGCTACCGTGGTTACAACTCCACCGACGAGCTTAATAAAGCTGCACAAGTCTTTGCTGCTAACCGTGATCTCTACGCAAGTGAGCAAATGTTGTGATTGATGCACTCATTGTCATCTACATTCATTAGACAGTGCAAGATGCATTGACATATCTGGAGTTTCGTTACACAATGGTCACACAAAAGCCAGGACTGAGATACGGAAAAGAAAACAAATAAAAAGTACAACTAATACGAGTTACCTTTCGGTTTAAACATGACAATGCATAAAGTAACAACAGAGAAATCTCCTCAAAGGGCAAAGTAACAAACATACAGTGGTGGGCGGTCAGGGACAGCAAGGCCTTCTCTGATGGTCTAACATAACCAGAAATCATGATATTTATAATAAAAGTTCATTACATTTTAATGCATTTTCTTTAAATAAATATATTCAAATATGTTTATAAATATATAATTGTGCATTGACGTAGGTCAACACACGTAGGTCAACATTGGGTAAGTGTTGTATTTGTAGGTAAGTGAGGTTTTATTCAATCACAATTCAGCTAGCTTGTATTGCCAGGTTGAATGAAATCTGCCCAGGACCTTCAGACTCTAGAATGCAGGTCTCCCTGCACTGTGAGTGAAAGGGAACATATAGTTAATAGACAGATGCGATAGCCAATCAGATCACGAGTTGGCGACGCTAAGGCCTTCTAACTGGCCTCATGTTCACCTGACATGTATGTGTCCTCTGATTGGATACTCACTCTGAGTATGCGCAGCTTTGTGATTGTAGTGGAAATACACAAAGAGACTTGTTTCCCTGCTGGAAAATAGCCCGTTTTATACTGATAGAGGTGATGCAACATATAGTAGTGTGTCAGTGTATGTCTGTATTTCTTTTCTCTAGCTTTGGTGTTATAAATTATGGTCATTTCAGTCGGTTTTGTTGTGACATGCGGGGTTCTTCTGTGGGAATGACAATAAGAGGATTGGGGCTGATGTCAATTTTTGTCCCATTTGAGAGAAGTTATAAACACCTCAGTCCTGAACACTACATAGGTGGTAGTGGTGGGAGCAGTTGATAGTATTATGGGTTGTATTTTATTCACATTTGACTAAGGAGAACATCACTGAAGGCCTAGGTGTGAAATGCACAGCCCGCCACTGCAAACAGAAGACCACCTCAAAGGAGAATACTCACAAAAGTGTCAACTGAAAAACCCAGGAGTTAAACTCTAACTGATATATAAAAAAACAACAACAACAACAACAACAACAACACACACCACTACTCAAGAAATTCATAAATTAAGACAGGAGAGTTTGAAGAGCAACCTGTGGGTGAGAAGTAAAGTAATCATCTAGCGACAAGAGTTGAGTCTGGCTTAGGAAGCCGGCTGTAGTTTATTGGCCACAGGTGGGTCTTGTATCCCTGTTGAGGAGGGAAAGAGACAGGATCAAGTAACCGAAAGGGAAACCAAACAGGTCATGACAAGTTGTTTCCAGACTGGAGATTGACTTTAGTCATTTTTCCAATTCTTGAGCATTGAATCATGTATGTCTTTCAAATTTGCTTTAATTTTCCATGTAAGAGTTGGCTTTAACTAAATTTTGCAACCAGCTTTTCCTTTCATTATGCTAATTTATTTGTGCTCTCTGCTTTTAGGTAAGGTGTCAGAAGTTTCATGATGAAAAGCATAGAGATCTTCATCATGAGTAGAATTTCATATTGTGACATGGTATCATCTTTTCTTAAGGTGTCATCTTCAAGCTTCCCAAAGACAAAGATTTGCCTTCATCAAAGACATCTACCTACTCCTCGTCTTTGCCACCAAAAGTCAGCTATACTATACGCATGCACATGGATAATGTGATGCGTACTGACAAAGTCCGAGCCAAGCAGTTTGTAAGGGGCTCACATATTTCAGCAGGTGTTACATTACGCTACAACCGAGGATTCATTTACCTGCAGGAGAGCATTGACAGGGCCATCATTGAGACTCAGACTGGACATCGAGTCAGTGAGCCAGCTGTCCAGTTGCAACCCTTCCCTTACCCTTGCCACATCCTTGACGAGTGAGTAATCTGAATACACAAATGCGCAAGAATACACACACGGTATTAATAGGTTCCCTTCAATGGATGCAGGGAGAAACATGGAAAGGCATGCAAGCCTTCTTGTAGGAAATGCACGTTTATGAATCTTGAACAACATACGTTCTCTCCTCATGTGTTTGCCAGGTGGGATCGAAAGTGAATATTCATTTGCAGGAGCTGTTCATTTTATAATTGGCTGTAATGTGTGTGGATATTATTGTTGTTGTATGATAGTATACATATTTAAAAATGTACACTGCAACTTTTAATAGCTATAAAGAACACCACACACTGTATCAAACATGCATTCCAAAATTGGTTTGGATTTAAATTGTGCGTTAATGCAGTACACTTTGTTCAATAGGTCACGCTTGCATGTACTGACTATGTTTGTTCTTGTCCTGGAGCACATTGTAAGACAGTACTGAAATCTCATGTAGGAAGTACAAGTGGGCAACTTTCTGTGGCTTGGCTAACTGAAAGCTTTAATGACCCTCTCATCTCTATTATTCTGAGATAGATGGATGGATGAATTGATGGATGGATGCATAAATAGATATATAGATAGACAGACAGGCAGACAGTCAGACAATAAATAGACATAATTAATTATTTTCAAGATAAATTTCCATCATTCAGTCAATATATTATACAACAGTGCTACATTTGACATGATAGCTAAGACATATCTGTGTGGCATGAAAAACAACAAGCACTAAATTCCTATGAGTCAGGTTCTGGATATTATTTGGTCAGAAATTGAAAAAAATGAAACAGACACGGATTTATTTGTGTAAATAAAATGAGGATCATGACATGACTCAAAAATCCTCCAACACTCATGATTATCACTTAACTGCAATGCGTCTCTTACATGACATCAACTAAATGACTGGCTTTTCCCCCCAATGTTTACTAGTGACTTGACATCGGGTTTTCTTAAAAAATGATGGTTTCCACCCTTGTATAACCTAGGTACCTGCTTGGAATCTCTATTGTCTTTCCACTCGTGCTCATGATGGCCTGGATGCTGTTTGTGGCTGATTTTGTGAAGAAATTGGTTCATGAGAGAGAGCTGAGGCTGCATGAGGTACTGTTTTCTTTCAGTTGAAAAATGATAAAAACCTACTGCTACACGCTGGATTTTTAATATTCAAAATGCAATGATGAGTATCTCCTTTCTGACTCAAAGTTGGAAGTACAGTTAGCATCTCTGTAGCAGTAGCTGTTTAGCTTTTTTATGTTTCTTTTATATTGTAAACTGGCAAACTAAAAGATTCTCCGTATTTTACTGAAATGTATAGACATTTATTTTACTGAAATTTTGCATTTGTTTTTCCCACAGTACATGAAAATGATGGGCGTCAACCCACTGAGCCACTTCTTTGCCTGGTTCCTAGAGTGTGTTGCTTTTCTTGTGGTGACCATCTTGCTCCTCACACTGGTGCTCAAGTATGGAAGCATCTTGCCCAAGAGTGACAGCTTCCTCGTTTTCTTATACCTCTGCGATTATGGTTTGAGCATTGTGGCCTTTAGTTATCTGATCGCCTCCTTCTTTGACAAGACCTACATCGCTGGCCTCAGTGGCAGCCTCATCTACATTCTCTGCTTCTTCCCCTTCATCATGGTCATGGCCATTGAGACCAGTCTTACCTTTTCTCAGAAGAATGCCCTGGTAAGAAACCATCTCTTTGATTTTTTTTAATGTTTAGGAATGTAGTGATAGGACTGCGATATGTGCATTAAATCAGTGTGTCCTATGGACACACTTTTCTTCTCCTTCTTCGACCAATAGTAGTCCAATTTCCACCGGCACCCTGTTGGAAAACAGCACCGATGGCGGTCATTGTTAACCCGGGCCTTGACCGATACGTTTTTGATTTGGCAAAAGTTTTAGGTCGGATGCCCTTCCTGACACAACCCTCTGTATTTATCTGGGCTTGGGACCGGCACAATAAGACACTGGCTTGTGCCCTCTTGTGGCTACATTAAGAAACAATATAGTATATAGTAGTAAATTCTTTAGAATATACTGAAAATTGAATGTGATGTTAAGGGAAATACAAAAAGGTACAGAACTCATTATTTTAAAGAAAACATTTTTTTTATGACATCTATTTAGTGAAGAGTTTTTCTATCGATCTTAGTGTATTCTAGCATCACTTGTGCATCTACATCCAGTGTATCTTTGTCTAATTTGTCTTTCACCTTCCCACAGAGTTTGTTTTCCCCCACCTGCTTCAGTTATGCCAGTCAATATGTGTCTCGCTATGAAAACCTAGGAGAAGGTTTGTATTTGTATTTGTGCCAAAGAAGACCTTTACAATTAAATCTACTTTAGTAAATGACAAACCAATAAAACCCTGAATCATTTACCATCTTCAGGCATTCAGTGGAGCAACTCTTACAGCTCACCCATTAGTGGAGACACAGCTTCTTTTGGTTGGCTTTGCTGGTTGTTGTTCATCGACTCTATCCTCTACTTCTTAATGGGTGCTTACATCCGCATGGTCTTTCCAGGTAAGCTGTAAAATCATTTTATAATTTTAATAATTTTTGTTTTATAACTTTTATTCAACTAGACGTGATATTTACAAAAAATCTACTTTTTTTGCTTTGTCTTTGTCATTTTCATCTCTTTATCTTTGTTGGATCCGCCGCAGTTGAAGCTTCATAGCAGTATTTGCATTAGCATGACAATGTTAGTATTGTGATGATATTAACATTGCTAAGAAAGAAACTTAATTTGTGCAGTGAAGTTAGATTTGTCAAAAATAGTAGTAAATCTTTAATAAGTCTAAAATTCGAGTTTTTTTTCTTATTGAGAGAAAACTTCAGTGATGTTTTTTTATATTTTATATTATGGTGTCAGGGCAGCATGGTGGCGCAGTCGGTAGCCCTGTCACTTCATAGCTAGAAAGTTCCTGGTTCATTTACTTTCTTTGGGGTGTTTGAATGTTCTCTACGTGGCTGCGTGGGGTTCCCTCCAGGTTATCCAGCTTCCACCCACCTCCAAAAACATGCAGCTTAGGTGAATTGATCATTCCAAATCACCTGTAGGTGTGAGTGGTTGTTTGTCTTTTTCATGCAGATCCAAAGTGCACTTGCGTTGCATTTGGAGTTTCCCCTGTCTTTCGCCCATAAGTCAGCTGGGATAGTATGAACCAAATGCAGCAGCTAATGATAGCTTTATCCCCACTTATATATTTTAATAAGCTCACTTGAAAACCTCAGGCTGTCACGCTTCCGGCGTCTACCCAGAAGATCGGGCCACTAATTGAATTAGCTCCAGTAGTCACATTTGTCAATGTCTCTTACTTACAAAGCTGTTTTGGCTTCGTCAAACATAGCGTTTTATATTCTTTGATTGTGACGTACCTCACGTTGTCGTTTGGGGAACCCTGATGCTTTACTCACCAGGACTGAACTCACGAAGCCGGCGTCTACCCGGATGGCCGGATCGTAACGCCGAAGCAAACTTCGTCTTCGCATTCGTCCGTCCCACACACACGGAGCCTTTACAGCTTTGTTGTACACAGCGGTTTGTTTTCTTGTGACGGCGAAGAAAAAAAAGAAAATAAACGACATCTGATATTATTGTTTTACCGTGGAATTTCCACGGCTTCCCGCTAGTAATCTTATCTTTGAACTCTTTTGTATCCTTCAGGAAAATATGGCATCCCTGCCCCATGGTTCTTCCCTTTCAAGGTCTCATTCTGGGCTAACCTGTGCTGTTGCTCCAAGTCCAGCACCAAGATGTATAAAGGACTCCTCTTCAACAACATCATGCAAAGCAACCACCCTGTCTTCATGGACAGTGAGGGAAAAGGTATAGAAAAAAAAGACACGCGTTTTATAATTGAGTTAGCCCCTCATTTCTAGGCCTAACCACCAGGTTGCTTCTGTATCCATGTTCCTGTCAGGTCAAAGCAAATTTTCCTCACAGACTGCTGAGGACCTATCAGAGCTCCGAGTGGGTGTTTCTCTCCACAGTCTAGGCAAGATCTATGGTGACAGAGTGGCTATTCAAAACCTTAATGTTTCCTTCTACGAGGGTCATATAACATCACTGCTTGGCCACAATGGAGCCGGCAAGACCACCACTATGTATGTGCGGCACAGTTGCTTCCATGCTTCCATTTTCACTGTATCAGCATGTCCTCAAATGAATACAAGTGCATTTTGGCAATATATACTCTACACAGAGTCTTTTAATTTGATTTGTGCATCCCTTTAATCATCTCAATGGGCTGCTGCTGACAGAGAGATTGTTTTGTTCAAATCTGGCACAGCAAATGCAGCATGGTAGAGATTACCCTAACGGGTCTTCATCAACATGACTAATTTTGCTGATGCTGCTATCTGGGGAAACACACGATGAATGCAGGAGCAGAAACAGATTTAACAGAAATTAAAAAGAACCAAAACCAAAATAAGATTTCATGTCCTTCTCTCCATTAGAACAGTTAAATAGAATGAAAACAAAGGCCATTTTCAACATTTTATACCATGAGTTACAAATGTACACAAAGCAAACAATTGCCAATTTGTTCTGTGAAACTTTAATCATCACATTAAATTTTCATTAAAACTTTACAAATCTATCAATTCTGTTGTAACTCATGCAAGAAATGCTGTTGTGCCCCACCCAGGTCTCTCCTAACTGGACTTTTCAGCCCATCATTTGGCTCCATTGAGATTTATGGGAGAGATATGCAGAGTAACATTGGTGACATTCGCAGAGATCTAGGGGTGTGTATGCAGTATGATGTCCTGTTTGATCATATGACCACCATGGAACACTTGCTGCTGTATGGCCAGCTCAAAGCCCCACAATGGTCTCACACGGAACTGCGAGAGCACGTCCGAACGTAAGTGACCGATCATCCACTGCAGGGACCGTTGTGCATTAAAGAATAATATGTTGTGTCTTGCAGATGATGTAAGGGGTTCTGGATGATGTAGCAGTGCTATATTTTACACCTGGTTTTGTTCTGAGGCATAATAAAAGACTATCTTTATCTCATTTGATGGCATGTTTCACCAATAAAAAGGAAATATGAGGGAGGTTGTGAGAGCTTAACAATGAATATAAAACAGTTCTTAGCACCAGTGACTGGTTACACAAAATAAATTTACGTATAAACTATAATATTATGAGCAAGTTAGATTATGACTATATCTGCCATAATTTACATGCAACTCCCGGCCTCGCTGTGAGATTTTATCAATGTTAAGTACCAAAAAAATGCTGCATGAATAAATCAATTCTCCAATGCTGTGAAATATATCAGATACTTCCATAGTCAGTGATGAGAATGGGTGAGAATGCAGTTGTAACACAAATATAAAATAGTGCTTTCCTTGTTTCATGCCTGTGTTTTGTAAAAGAATTTCCATCTACCCATTTTGTGTCACCGCTTTATCCGCTGTCACGGGTCATGGGGAGCTGGAGCCTATCCCAGCTGGCTTAGGGAGTGAGGTGGGGGAACCTCCAGGCACGACGCCAGTGCACCGCGGAGCCACACAGAGACAAACAACCACAAACGCTCACACTCACACACTGAGGCAAATTACAATGGGCACCTGAAGGGTATGTTTTTAGAGGTGGGAGGAAGCCGGAGAACCCGAAGAGAACCCAAGCAGCCACGGGGAGAACATGCAAATGCCGCACAGAGCTGAACTTGAACGCGGTACCGCCTTGCTGTGCAGCAACAATGCTACCCACTGCGCCACCGTGCCGCCGTGCAAAAGAATCTATATTTTTATATTTTCTTTCTTTCTATTTCTTGAATGAGCTTATGGGAGCAGGGATTTTTCATTCTTTGATATCATGAAGTGAGATTTCAATTTGCATCATTAGACTAGTTGTCGAGAGTTTCTGCATGATAAGAGAAGCTGTAGTAAACCTGGACCGAAAGGCAAGTAGCTGTAAGTGTTCTCTGGTACCTGTTGTTCAGAAACACCTGCTGGGTAATTGATGGAGTTGTAACTCTGGGTTGTAATGCTTAAAGTAATGTCTTAACATGAACGCCATGCATAAACATCTTCAATGACTTCCCTGCCAGGATCTTATTGGAGACAGGCATGTACCCTCACAGACACAAGCAAGTGGGCACCCTTTCGGGCGGCATGAAGCGCAAGCTGTCAATATCCATTGCCTTCATTGGGGGCTCTCGCTTGGTGGTTCTGGATGAGCCCACTACAGGAGTTGATCCCTGCTCCAGGCGCAACATCTGGGACATTATTATCCAGCATAAGAAAAGTGAGTCTCTCTAAAATACATACGTGGTTAATTAATAGTTAATTTAACGTCTGCATACAAAAGACAGTAAATATTGCAAATGTATTAATGTATAATCACAAACTTGTGACTTAGCACTTGATTAATAAATAAATATCTAGCAGTGTCCCCACCATATCACTGTCACCAATCATATCAATATTTTATATGACTATATGCCAAGCTGTCACGTGGATGTATATGCCAGTATTTTTCAAAAAAACATGTCTTTATTTTCTCGAAGAAAGAAGAGCAGTGAACCTGTGGTATACCCTGCTCACTTCAAATTTAGCATGAAGCAAATCTAAAAGATTTTTTATTTGTCATTGCTCATAGCTGTTTTAACAAGTCGGAGACTAACAAAAATCAGGATTTGTGGATGAGGAAAACATCCAGACTAATTGGCCCTAATCCAGATTCCATTTAGGTTTTGGTACCAGGTGGTTGTCTTTCAAAATAAACTTTCTGCTTTACTTGTTCTTTGTGCACCGGCATGACACAGCATGTAGCCTTGTCTTTGTAACATTTTTGCTTGCTTATTTAGATATATGTTGTAAATGTAACCTTGAGGATAGGAAATTACCAAAATGACAAAAAAATTCTTAAATCTTAACTACTGTAATTCTGTGTGTGTGTGTGTGTGTGTGTGTGTGTGTGTGTGTGTGTGTGTGTGTGTGTGTGTGTGTGTGTGTGTGTGTGTGTGTGTGTGTGTGTGTGTGTGTGTGTGTGTGTGTGTGTGTGTGTGTGTGTGTGCTCTCAGACTGTACCATTATCATGTCCACCCACCATCTGGACGAAGCTGAAGTTTTGAGTGACCGCATCGCCCTATTGGAAAAGGGAAGCCTGAAGTGCTGTGGATCTCCGTTCTACCTTAAAGACAAGCTATGCCAGGGCTACAAACTCACTCTCACCAAGAAGGTAATTATCCTGATGCAAATTAAGTGACTTTCTCATGACATTATTATTGAGAGGCAGGCCTGTTGGTTTGTAAATAAATCTTAGGGTTTATTTCACGTCATGGGACACCAAATTGGTTCACAATACCAATTGCAGTACTGTCACTTTATCTGATAAAAAACCCAAAAAAAACCAAACACAGTAAAGCTATTTTCATGAATGAATGAATGAATAAATGAATACTCTGTATTCACTTTGGGCTGCATAATTTATATGGATTCTACCCCCTCGATTCTAGAACCTGCTTGACAGCCCTGTCCTTAGATTTATCATTTCTTTAAGATCACATTGTTCTTTATCACATGAGAAAGTTGGACAGTTGTTGACGATGGTAAAATAAGAACAGAACTGTATATATTTTTTACTGCAATTTTTTTGCCAAATGTCCTGATTATCTTACATATGAAATTATATAAAGTATAAATTAATTTCACACTGTAGTAGGTCTCCAGACTAACTGTCCTTGATCAATTTATCAATAGTGAGATTAGGAAATTGTCTTTTAAATATTACATTACCAAAGAGTGGAACAATTTGAATCAGTGAAAAGGCTGTTACTTCTTGTACTATTGAGGATCCTTTTGCCTGACTTGGGGGAATGCTGATGTACGGTATTTCCTTTCGTTATTGATGTCTTGTTGGACTACATACTGCATGTATTTTTGTATTTAATGCATTTCTATATTTTTCTATTTCCATGTGCAAATATTATAATCTAGCAGCCTTGACAAAAACAGCCTGCTCTCAATGTTTTTTTTCCGTTCACAAAAAAAATGCATAGATAATGATCTCATAGTGTCTTATAGAACAGACGGTATGCAGCTAACATATAGTATCCTGTATGTCAACTGCATATTTTCACTGTTTCTTATATCTGTATGAAATGCCTTCTCCATGTTGTGCCTAGCCACTGTTATAGCCAGTATAACGAGTTATATATGAAAAGTTTGGTGGAATGACTTGGAATGCACGTGAACAATGCTTAAGCACATCTACACAGCACGCAGCTCATTTGTATGTTTTTAGTCTGAGTCAACAGCTGATTCTCCATTTTAAAATTTGCTGCCAGCACAGATCCATGCATTATAAAAGCAACCTGAATCTTAAAGTGTTTTCTCCTGTCATGTGCAGTCTGTGGGGTTTGACACTAATCCTTAGTAGTGTACTTTAACACAACATGCAGTTTTTGCTTTGTGAGCTTTTTCAACATGGTTCAATGATCATTAACGTGACTGCTTATCTGTTACTCAGCATATCACAACTGAATGACAAAAGCAATGGAAGAGCATGTACATCCAAAAGCAAAAGTTACTTTTTTAAAATGACTGTAAGCACACTGCAGTCTGCTGATGTATTTTTGTGCAAACGATGTATATCCTAACTTATTCCTGCTTCTCTCTACAGACTCAAATAGCAGAATCTGATCAGATTGACACTGCTGAACTGAAATCTTTCATCCAAGCTCATGTGCCTGAAGCTCGACTTAAAGAGACCCAGGGAGGTGACCTAGTCTACTCACTGCCACCCTTCAGCTCTTCCAGTGCCTCCTCATACCGATCACTTCTGACTGCACTGGACTCTAACCTGGATGCCCTGCAGCTTGGAGGCTATGGCATCTCTGACACTACCCTAGAGGAGGTAAGCTCATATGTACCCACAGGAGTGGGCAGGCTGAGCTACTTGTAAATATTTGTCAAGTAAAACAATGTAGATCTAGACATGCTAGCACTCATGATTTTGTTCACATTGTAAGTGTATTCATAATCCATGAATAACTAATAAAAACAGACTGACATGTTCATTGTTATACACGGATGCTAATGCTTTCCTTTGTCTCTGCAGGTATTCCTCCAGTTGATTCAAGACAACTCAGAAGCAGAGGGTGATGATGTCCTGCCAACTGTCTCAAAGAAAGTCTTTGACACCGAATCCATTGACAGCTTCCAATCAGACTTGAGTGAAAGCACCTCTGAATTTGATGACAAGCAGAGTGAGTTCCCATGGTTTTTGTTTCATAAAGCCTGACCCCCAGGCTACGTATCCACATGCCTCTTTTGCTCATCTCCGTCATCTGCAAACATTTACATTAATCAAATAAAATCTAGGGAGTGGACAGTTGACTTTGAATATATTAAGTAAAATAATGCCTAAAGGACATCTTTCATATGAACCCTCTCCTATTTATACAGTCACTTTATAGATGTGATCAATGGTAGTGCTCATTGTGATGTTTTTTTCCCCCATACTCAATTTAATACTTTAATTAGAATTTAATACCTAACATAAATACCTAACATATTTGAAAATCACCCCACAATCCCTGTTTGATAACATCTACAAGTAAATACTCATCTTGATGAATTCCACGGCCTACAATTCTAAGATTTCCTTCAGCTGTACAGACAAAGATATTACAAAGTTATAACTTAAAAAAATGATCAAATCCTGTCTCCAACTTTTTTCCTGTAGAATTTAATAGTTTGAGCACGACATCTGGCTTGGCCCTGGCTTGGCAGCAAACGACAGCTATTTTGATCAAGAGGTTCCACCACAGCCGTCGAGACTGGAAAGGCCTAATCTCTGAGATCCTGCTCCCTGTTGTGTTTGTCTTTTTTGCTATGGGTCTTGGCTCCCTCAAGACTGACGTATGGCACTATCCAGAGCTGGAGCTTAGCCCTGCTCTTTACAACATGTCACCGAGCTACTCATTCTTCAGGTCAGTCAACATGGCAAAAAGAAAAGTACCAAGGAGTACTCAGGGGATTACCCATTAGTCAGCAGGGATAATTGGCGTGTTTTTATATCGAGCATGTTTGGAGTAGTTCAGACCATTGATGTTTCATGTTAACTCACTGAGAAAGTCAACCCAAAAGTGAGTCCCAAGAGACAACAACTCACAACATCAGGGCTTCTGAAAAAAGTAATTCAAGTTGTGTCAGGTATTGTTTCCATGCAACTGACTTGTCCTGTGGTGAAGCTCAAAAGATGACAAATATTTTAGCATTTACAAAAATCCAACAGCTTGACCTCCAATGAAAACAAAACAAAAAAAACTTTATCAACAGTGAGCTGTTTAGTGAAACAACCTTGCAGTCTTGGTGAAGGGTTCACATACCTGTTTCTTGACTGGGCTCCTGCAAGTTTGCAGGGTTATTGTGTCTTACATATAAGATGATATTCTACAATAAATCATGAGCTTTAGTGTTTTAAAGGACAGACAAACCTTTAGCAAAGGACAAGTTGATTGTGATGAAGACTGTGATGAAGGTGGTTGTGATGCGAGATCAAAGTGAGATGAATTAAAGGTGTCAGGAGGTTGCGATGAATACTTTCATTCATGAGAGGTGCTATTGTATGATCAAAGGGATGTCTCACAAGGGAGAAAATCCTGAGGTGCCAATCTCTATCAAAGGCTGTAAAGACGCTGTCCTCCATCCTCTTAAGCTTGATATACAAGCCAGAGTGAGAAATGACATGCCCTCATTTATTTTTCATTACATCAGTGTTAGGGTTAGGTAGGCACTACAGTTAGTTATTGGCAGTTAATGTTCAAAGATCTATTTTAGTCTGTATATCCACACATCTATCATCCATCCATCCATAATCCATCCATCCATCCATCCATCCATCCATCCATCCATCCGCAGATGTCACTCTGTCTCCAACATGGACAAAGCTTTCTGCCACCATCATTTAATTCCGTTAGTTACTACCCAAAACCAGAAGTTAGGGTTTCAATCCAAATTCACCGAATCACCCAAATATTTTCCAGCCAGCTCAGCTCCCTCTTCATTGTAGTAATTCAGTGCAACACTTCAGTGTTGCTATTGCTACTAATCTCTTGTGCAACCTTCCATCCACTTGTGAAAAAGATTACCAAAACTCCTTCATTGCAGCCAATTGGCAAGTTTGCTGGGAGAGAACCATCAGCTCAGACCTAGTCTGATGCTGACCGTCATCTATAATGCTTCATTGTAACATCTGGAGATTGCAGATTTCCACGTGTTAGGAGTTTTATCACTATTTCATTTAGATGGGCATCCTTGTTTGCATTTCAACGTGGGGGGTACTAAAAATAATCTGAATCATAAATCTCAAATCACACATTGTAGTATGTTACACTAGAATCTCTGACAGAGGCCCAATGGTTATTTTATTGACTAACTTTTCTATCAACAAAACCTTGGTTAGGGTCGACCTTAAGTCATAACTCTTTGTATAACCCCAGTCACCGAGAATTATAAATAATTCAGATATAACCTGTCCGACTGCTGTTGCTATATTCGGGACTCATAAAAGTTATTATTATCATCATTGTCTTGAACCTGACTTTTGGTTTTCTGACTCCACAGTAACCAAAATCCCAACTCAAGTGAATTGGAAGACATCATGCTATCATTCCCTGGGCTTGATAACTCGTGCCTCGACAAGTCTGATGACATGTATGTTATAACTCCTTATGTGCCTACCTCCACCCAAAATGCTGCATTTTGTCCGATACTCTGTATGGATTTGATCCTTTGTTCTTCTCTTATTCAGAGAGTGAAAATTTTAATATTTCACTCACTCTTCTTCTCATGCTAGCTCATCGAACATATTTTATTTTACTACCTTGTCTCTTTTAATTTCAGCTCTCCCTCTCCCTCTGCCTCTCTTTCACTTATCTCTTCAATGTCCCTCCCTCAGTTCATCACATGCAGCTGAAAGCCTGCAGCAGGACTGTGATGTGAGAGGATCATTTGTATTCCATAAACACTTTGTGTTTATAGGGGAGATTTTGCCCTAAGAGGCACTCAAATCAATGTTGGCACTCGTGGAACAGACCTCAGATGCATTTAAAATACTCCGCAAGAAAAAAAATAGAGTGAAAGGAGAAAAAAATATGGACCAAAATGCACATGCCTCACTGATGATTGTATTTAATTACATGACAAAGATAGACAATCTGATGGGCCACTTTGACTATGATCAATGGTGTTGATTTATTTGAAGTAACAGGTGTCTATGCGATTTACAAAGCCATATGTAATGCTCCGAAATGTTTTGTGTTCTGAACAATGGGTTCTTCAAAGCATTTGGCAGAAACACTTTGGAGGAGTTGATCATTTTTGTTTGATGAAAAGAAAAAAACACCAAAAATTCATTGTGTCAACAGAGCACAAAATACACAAAAAAGGAGATTGAACACTATGCAACATAATAGCACATGTTTAACAGCTTTGAAAACTTTTGGATATTAGATAAAGTTCTTGGGTCTCAAACTCTCAATAAAAATACATACTCAAAGTTACGGTATTAGTGCTTTTACTTTTTTTGCCACTCTGTAGGTTTTAACTTTGATGATTTCCATTTCCATGTAATTTCGTGACTGTTTCTTTAAAGGGGTTGCACAACAAACACAAACAAGTGGAATTCCAGTGGGAACAGCTTCAAACCATTTACTACCTGTAAATGTACACCTAAGGAACAGGTGAGACCGGACTTTTGAGAAGTGTGTGTGTGTGTGTGTGTGTGTGTGTGTGTGTGTGTGTGTGTGTGTGTGTGTGTGTGCGTGCGTGCATGCGCGCGCGTGTGTGTGTGTGTGTGCTCATGTGCATGAAGGTTTCAAAATGGGCACATGTCAAAAGTTTGTCTTTGATGTATTGTAGACTTGTGCAGAGGACAACTTCCAGCCCCCACATAAGAGGATCCCTTCATCTCAAATCGTATACAACCTAAGTGGTATCAACGTGGAGAACTACCTGGCAGCCACAGCAAACGACTTTATCAGAAACAGGTGAATGAAAGCAGTATACAATATCAGTTAATGAAGCCACACTAAGTATTCATCCCACGCTCCATTGATAACTTGTATAGTATTTGTTTTAGTCAATACTCAAATTTGATGAACTCTTTTTTTAACTATGAAAGATTATATTTCATAATGTTACATCAGGTTTTGAATCATTAGTACTGGCAAAGGAAAAACAAGTTTTTGTCTCCATGAATGGCAGTAATTTTCTAAAATCTGATTACAAATAATTTATTTTAAGCCTAAGACATTGATTAGGCCTTCATGTTCATTATCATCATACTTCTTAACTTCAGAAACCATTTGCCAGGACACAAACCAGGAATGCTGCTCATCTGCAGTCTGATTTTTGTTTGATGAAAAGAAAGAAACACCAAAAAAATTCACTTTGTTTCAACAAATACGTCAGAAGTAACTGGAGCTGTTGTTATGATCGGTATATATATATATTTACCTCTTTCAGATATGGTGGCTTTTCTTTTGGTATGCCTCTACCCAAGGACTTGCAAACGGACATATCAGCTGTACCTGCAGATCGTACTCTGGCTAAGGTATGGTAACATTTCTCTCCGACTTTGCTGCCTGTTTCCTTTAACGTGATATTCAAGTTTTTTGGCTACAAGATCAGTGTGCTACGTTATTTATACATTGCTGTTATCATTTATGTGCTTTACTGCAGCAAGTGTGTAAATTTCCTCATGTAGCAGACTTGCATTAACCATCAGTTACTCTGTCACAGAGTGACTGATGGTTTCTATGTGTGTCATCTTTTGTGCATGTATGGGTTCAGGTCTGGTTCAACCCTGAGGGTCATCACACAATGCCAGCATACTTAAACAGCCTCAACAACTTCATTCTACGCACCAATCTTCCAGCAGACAAGGATCCACATGACTATGGTAAGCTGAAATGTGTCCTGGTAAAAAAAACAAAATACAAGTAAAATGTTGATTTAAGTTCATTAGCCAAAGACCACAGTCTGAGGAAAGTTTAAATAATCAAGTGCTCTGTACCTGCAAAAATACTAAACCAAAACAGAAAATTTTAGACAAAATTTAATGTGTATTTAAATTGGGGATCACCATAAAGTGTGTTCGCTCATGGTTCATTCCACTGGATTGAAGCCAGGGGGTGCTGTGTGTCCTTAGACTTACACTGCTATGCATGTTGAATACTGATGAGTGAAGCTCACCAGGGGGTTGTGTTAAAGAGAAGGAGGCTGGCCCGCCTTCTCAGCACTGTTTCAGCTTTGAGTTTCACCCTGACCATCTGCCTGCCAGCAGGACTAAACAAACATACACATTTGGTAACACAGAGAAGTACATGTGCATGCACCCTGCTTTCCCACAGGATGATAAAAGTGCTCAAGGGTAGTGAAATAATTTAAACGTTACCTGTGAACTCACAGCGGTGGCAGAGGGAGTCAAAGGTGGACATTAATAGAGATTACTTTTCAAGGTGATAATTTATCTGTCAAATGCGGAGCCCTAATCCTCACATTGTTGTGTGACACGCAAACTGTGGTTCGAGACCCTTTTTGCTCCATTATAGAGAAAAAAAGCCTCCAGTAACTTAACTGTAATTGTGCAGCATGACACAATATGGGCTGACATTGTGAATATTTCCAGCCTTCTGGCACATATGCAACTCTGTCTACCTGTCTGTCAAACATTCTATCTGAAGCATAATTACCACATTAGACATGGACCACATATCCAGGAATGGTGCCTTTTGGTATTTATTTAATATGGTTACTTTTCTTGTTTTGAGGGAGTGAAAGGGATATTCAAGTTTGGCTTTTTTCAGTGAGAAGTGAATATCTGGAGGGTTGCTTCAAAATTACCTCACATATCTTAAACAAATATGATGGTTTTGAGAGCTTTTCACAATTTGATTTGTTTTGGATCTCCATGGCAGCAGCTTATTGGTTTTTGAAACACATCATCTCACTGTCAGTCACATCTGAGTGACAGATAAACTGAATGAGTGCATCAGGATGCATTTTTTGGGTGGATGAGGATGGGATATACCAGTTCTTCAGTTCGTTAAGTGCAATATTCATTGATTGACAACAAAAACATCCCCTGAAACTTAAATATCATCTAATTTTTTTATTGTATTTTATGATTTTTCAGTTTTAAATAGAAATCCAAATGTTTTAAATATTTGTCTCAGCTCTCTAAGAAAACATATTTATATCTCTGGGTTTTGGATTAGGAACAATTTGGAATTTTGGCTATGAAAACCCATGACAGTGTTTTGTGTAGTCTTTTATGAGTATAAATATTAGGTACAAATGGAAATGGAGTTGTTTCTCATCAGAAAATATACAGATTGTTTCTGGTAATATCTAAATTTTCACCATGATAAGAGGTTTGGATTTTCAGTGGAACCCATGATTGAAGTGCCCTTGAGCATGGCATTGAGCCTCCATCCTGCTCCAGTGCTGCTGTGCTTTGGTTGATTTCCCCTATCTTGTGAGTGTAATCAGGGACATGTAAGGGAGCAGTTTGTGTCTGTGAGAATCAGTAAGACCCTGAAAAATGATAAAGAAAATTCAATTTTCTTTGTGTGCACTGGCAAATGAAATCATCTTGCACTATATTTTTCAATTAACTGTTTCCTAGGCTAAGGCAATATGATTGCTCCTTTGGTATCCCAGCTGAAAAATAGACTGCATTCTGTTGTTTTTCTGCCATTGACACTATCCTCTCTTTCTTTCTATTACAGGCATTTCAGTTTTCAGTCATCCCTATTATGGTCACTTGGAAGAAGACGATGTGATGTAAGGATTCACTTTAAATTCAGGATTAGGATTAGGACCAAGAAAACTTGTATCCAACAGAATTTTATACATACATATATGTGTGTGTGTGTGTGTGTGTGTGTGTGTGTGTGTGTGTGTGTGTGTGTGTGTGAGTGCGTGCGTGCGTGCGTGTGTGTGTGTGTGTATACAGTATCCTTAGATATAGTGAAAAATGTAAATGTTTATAATTTATTATATTGAAATTTATAAACACAGCAGTTGGGGCAACAAATGACAAATGATATTTGTTGACTTGCCCTCCTGGCATGAATAAGCCTTCCTGATGGTGAAGTAGAATTCAGGGTTTCCTTAAGACTGGAAAAAGTATATAAGTATAAAATATTTATTTGTCAATTCAGGCTGAGAAGAAATCCAACATTATCATCGATGATAAAAGCAAACAATTTCAACACATACTTAACTAATATTACATGGTTCACATGTTGAACTGAACGCTGAACTCACACTCACTCCCCAAGTCTCCCTCATTGGTTTATAAGTCAAGATACTCTGCTGTGAGTCAATGGGCGGTTATTGACCGGCCAGTGTAAACCAAATCTTTATCCCTTAAAAGGCCATCTTTTTACACGTTAAGACAGATCAAATTACTGGCCACTCCCTCAAAGGGAGTGTTAGGCCTTCCACATAACTATTATTTAATTATGTCATTTTTTCACGTGATTATTTTATTATTTTATCACATGATTATTTTATTAAACATTATTAAACATTTATTAAACATAAACCACCACATTCCCCTCTTCCGTGGCTTTTAAGCCATAGACTCAAACTGGGAAATGTAATAAAACACAACAATTTTTATCAAAGGAGGTACTGATCTACAACTACCTGGATTTACCAACAGTGTTACATGCGGAAAGCTATTTTTTATTTGAAACTCACTGGACAAATATGTACTTTCATGTACCTCCATTGCAGCTCCCTGTTTTCCTAATATAATGTACCCCGACTGAATTTCCACCCTTTCAGGTTGTTCATTGACCCAGATGTTTGGATTGGCTTTAGATCCATCTTTAAAAAATTGAAGAGTACAATGATAGCAAGTTTGTGGCTTTGCATCAGGCACGCTAGCTTTGATAAATTTCATCCACTCATTGGCTGGATTCATAAAAGAGCCAATCAGGCCTCCAAGCCAATACACCATTTCCTCATCGCATTTCAAATTCATTTCGAGTTTTCTTGCATCAACAATTACTCCCGCTGGAGTACAAAAAATCATTGCATCTCTTCTAAGAAGATTCACCAGAGTTTGATGTGATATTAACAGAGGCAGTTCAACAGTTTTCTCTTGGAACTGCAAGGGGATTGGATCGGAAGTAGGTATCAGCTGCTTCATCCCTGAGGATCCAACAATTCAAACATATCATCCTGATCTTGGGAGGTGTTGGAGTCGGCCTGGCCCACATGGGTGTAAGCAGCACCGGAATCCGCCACATTTCCACAGGCTTTCACGCTAATAGAACCTGCAGCATCGGTTCTTTATCAAGGTGTGATGTTAGAACCAGCTGATGACCCTCCCCTCTGGATCCTCAAGGCCCACATTGGCATACATCTGAACTCTGCATGCAGAAGATGCTAAGGGTCTTGTAGGATGACCTTTGCCTTCTGAGTGGCCCTTACTTTGAAAACGTGGCCAAGATCATTCAGGTCAGGGCCACCAATCATCCTCCTTTTAAAAATGTTTCCCAGCCTATTCCTGTCAGGAACACTAAAATGACCAAACCAACAGATAATTGAAAACATTAAATTGCCCTCAACTTTTGAGAAGATTTGTTGATTTGGTAACCTGAGCATTCTTTTTTCTGTTTAAGAGTGGCATTCAAAAAATAAATGAACTGCACTTGTAAAAAAGGGGAATCCACTTAGCATTGTAATTGGTGAAAAGATTGCAATTACTTTTTAGTTGAGCCAACACTAAATTCTGGAAGCCTTCCTTTTATGAATTCAGAACATCTGGGTGGACTCGGGGCAGGGAGGTACATGACAGCAGTATTTACCCATATTTGATTTTCTAGATGGATATCCCTGAGCTTGCACTATTGATCAGAGTTCCAATATAATGAGTGTTTACCCTGAAGGTGGCACAGAGGTGGATTGATTCCACACCACTTCCCAAAATGAGTTCATTTTAAAATACTCCACATTTTGCTTTAGAGCCTCAGACTGTGGATTGAGGTTGTGTGTGTGTGTGTGTGTGTGTGTACGCGCGCGCGCGTGTGTGTGTGTGTGTATGCGCGCATGTGTGTGTGTGCAGTCCAGAGTATCAAATCAAATAAATCATTCTAAGAGTGGGTTGAGCTGAAACAGTCACATCTTTTAGGCCTGTTCCCTCCGGAGCCTTATTAGAGTCGACCCTTTTTCTGTATTTACTGACCTTCAGTTTCTCCATTTACTCCATATATCTTTATATGTATTGTGTTTTCATAGATGTTAGGCTGCTAAGGTACTGTATTGACTGTGATTGCACAGTTAGCTCTCCTTCCATTCTGATATTCTGCTTCCTCAGTTTACGATACAGTAGACGTATTACTCCAGATGTCTTAATTCTCACAGTGTAGAAGTTTTAGCCTTTGGGAAAAGTTCTTTGGCTATTTGTCCATGCTGATAACAAGCCTGCTTTGTAGCTGTTGGCTATTCTCTGTATTTACTGCTGCCCTTCTACGCCCACCACATGTCACCATTTGTGAATCTCTCCTTCCCACTTGGTCACTCTGCCAGCTTCGTCATCCTGAACTTTTTCTGCCTTGGCTTATTCTGTTTAGTTGGTGGTGTTCTACCATGGTCAGAGGAGAGAAGTAAAACTAGTCATCTGACATGCAAAACAGACAAGAGAGCGTGGAAGATAAGCAGGCAGTGGCCTTAATAGATTTAAAAGAATATGCTGGGTTGAAGAGTAATCGAGTAATCAAAGCCTCAGCAGTTGTCCAAGGTTTAGTCTGCATAATCGGCTCTGCAGCCTCACAGCAGTCCCACTGCTTTACCTACTGTACAGCAACAGAAGTGTGAAGTTGTTCTCCACATGAAGCCATGTGTTTCTTTTGCGGTCATAATATTGTCAGGGGATGGACAAAACCATGTCCTCTAACAAGCCTGTTTGCTATTAATGCAAGTCTTATTATTGTGAGCTTCTCCAATAATTCATGTGAGTCAGGTTCCTGCAGGGTACAAAATTTGGCTTTTAAATGGGCCATTGTTTTTGGAAAAAGCATCATCCAAAGTGATTCAGCTCACCAGAGACTTTTGATTCATTTCTCCATGTTGGTTTCTTTTCATCTAAAGCTGTGACAAATACTCTGTAGAGGAATAAGTTAAAATTAAAGGGCTGCACAACATCCAGGAATATAATGGGCATCATTATGAGCTGATGATAATTCATTATGGACAATAGTGATAATTAATGTCAAACACATTTGAATAATGTTATTTTGTTCCTTACAGTACGCAGGGAGTCCTTCATATCCTAGTGTCCTTGTGTGTGCTGACGGGTTATTCAATCACAACAGCCAGCTTCGCCATGTATGAAGTCAGTGAACACCACAGTGGCTCCAAGATGCTTCAACACATTGCTGGCGTCAGCGAGCCCCTCTACTGGGTTGTGAACTTCTTTTATGACATGGTAAATCCTTATTGCCTATCAGGAGATCCAAACATCATCTCATTTACCTGGGGAAATGTAGTCAAACCTTTCTGTGTGAATTAAAAGGCAACAAATCTACATAGCTTTATTTTTTTAAAAATATATCCAGGCTTAATGCACATAAAGTAATAATTTAATGATGCTGCATTTTATTTTTCCTTTTTCCACAGGTCATGTATCTCATCCCTGTGTTCTTGACTGTTGCGGTCATCGCAGTCTTCAAGATTCCAGCATTCACAGATAGGCAAAATTTGGGTGCCATCACTCTGCTTCTGGTGCTGTTTGGGTGAGTACTCAATCAATCAATCAATCAATCAATCAATCAATCAATCAATCAATCAATCAACCAACCAACCAACCAACCAACCAATCAATCAATCAATCAATCACCTGACCTTAATGCCCCATTGGACACAATTTTATATGTGATGTTGCGTATGAAACATCTGAGCAATTGTTGTAATATTTGACCATAGATCAAAGCTAGTGCATATGTAGATCACAGCACTAGCTTTGATCTATGGTCTTACTCACACTGAGTGTACAAAAGTTGAAATTTGACCTTGACCTAGTTTTCTCTAGGTCATCATCTCATTTCCATCCCCTTTGCTGCCCGAGTAATGAGCTTTTGTTTTATCTTCCTATCTGCAACGGTTGCTAAGATATTTGGTGGACAAATTAACAGATGAACAAGCGGACGAACGGACAAACACAAGACACTGACAATTACAATACATCATCGCTTCGAAGGGGGATGTAAGAATAGAATATATGGTAGAAGCATACACAAGGATTGAGTTTTGCCAATAGGAAAATATAAAAACTAAACAAACTGTTAATTTTAATGTTTTTATTAATAACATAACTGTTTAATTGAAAAGAAAAAGGAGTAAAATTATGTTAAAGCCTTTTCACTTAAAAAAAAACAGCTTTAGAAATAAAGATGTAATACAGTTGTTTCTTTCACTTTTGCTTTTCACTCAATATTTTCTTGCTTTTAATTCATATACAGTATACAGAACCTTCTTTCCATTAACTTTTGATTGTTTTTTTTTATGCAAGAAAGCACTCATTGTGATTAGCTTTATCTCCAACTTTTGCATCTTTTTCGGAGCCATGGTGATAATCAATCAATCACTCAATCAATCAACCTTTATTTATATAATGCTTAAAAGGGACAGTAAAGTTAATTTTAAGTGACATATATGTTATTTATCATTATGAAAAATAAAATAAAAAATAAATTTTATATGTGTAGCATCATCCGTTTGGTCAAAAAAGCTTAAAAATCTGTGCCGCTCTCTCACTGCAGCGTGTAAAATGATTTTAATAAGACAGAGTCACGCAGGTGAGTCTCGTGGCGTGAAACTCAGGTGAGTTTCTCTTGGAAGATCAAAAAAAACCAAAACGATTTTCCGTGTTCTAAATTTAAGCGGAGAAATGGAAAAATTATGAATATTTTTGTTGAATGGAAGTGCACGAACTCTGTCTTACGATCATGCGTCAAAAAATGTGCGCCAGAGATGCAAGGATGCACACAAACGAGAACACTGCAACAGGGCTTAAAAAAACAATGCTCTGTCTAGCTACTTATTGTCTTGAGATGCCACAGTTTTAAGATACATTCTGACAACAAGAGCTAGGTTTTTGGAATTATGTTAAGCCGGTGACATGTCATAGTTCCCACATTTGGATTAATGAGATTACTGACATCTTTCTCTCGCTGTAGTTGAAGCTTAGTCTCATATGTTTCCTGTTGCTTTCACAGGACTCATCCTGAGCCCCAGATCTCAGGAGGCCAAAGCAACATTTTGCCTGTCATTTATCAGAAAGATGTTTCCTTCTCAAGAAATGAATAATCAGTCCTCCATCTGTCATATTGTACCCACGTGGTCTAGTCTGTAGCCTTATTGCTTCTGTTCTTTTGCCATGGCTTGGCACTAGCTATCTGCCTATCCAGCACCTTTTTTTTGGGCATGGCATTCAAATGCTTTGTCAATGTCTGTGTGTGTCAGTCTCCTTGTTCTCTTCCCCTCTGTCTTCAGGACACCTTAAGCAAATGAATAGCCAGATTGTGTGAAGGAAAAGGGAGAAAAAAGGATGTTTTGCCACCAGGGTAATATGGGAAGAAGTCATTTATCTTACTATGATTTGGCATCATGATTGAATGTTTGGCCTCATTGGTGTGGTATTTTCCTTCTTACCTTTTCAGTATTCTTTGGTATCCATTTTTGTCAGGCATACAGCTCCTCTGCTTATTCTGCTACAGGCCTGGACCACTTCATTTAGGAATTGCAAAGTGCCTTTTTGAGTCTGCTGTTTTTGGAACTGAAGAAAGTCTCATTTAAGTTATAGTATGTGCTGGGTTATTTTTACTTGAGGCTGTCTGTAAAGTGTCTTCCCATTTATCAGGTTTGCGACTTTCCCTTGGATGTACCTACTATCAGGTGTCTTCAAGGATCCAGAAATGGCCTTCATCAGCTATATGTGCATCAACCTCTTCATTAGTGTCAACACCATCTTGTCCACCTCCATTTTATTCTTCACGAGTCAAATTGCAATTCACCCTGAGGTCAGTATAAATGGCTTGATTATTGATGCAGTAATTTTGGATGCATGTTTTTTCATACCTTCTTGCATAATGCTCAGTCAGACCATGTTGGTGTAGTGATATATTGTAGATGTTTATATGAGTTCATCGGAAGTAGACATGTGGTCTTTGGTGTTATGTCACCTTGGACTTGCCTTCATAGCTTCAGTATTTTACCTCCCTCTATCTGCTTTTTCACTATCCTCTATCCTGTCCTTCTGTCCTGCAGTTCATCAAGAAAGTCTTCCTGGAGCTGAGCCGGGCCTTCTTAATTTTTCCCCAATTTAATTTTGGGAATGGGTTGATGACACTGGCCAGGCAGAGCATAGAGGTTCAGATCCTCAAAGGCTATAACATTGATGTCTATCAGAACCCATTCTCTCTAGATGTCCTGGGCTGGATGCTTATTATTTCCTTTGTCCAAGGCCTGTTCTTTTTTACCCTACGCCTCCTGCTCAACAAGTCACTCTTACGCAAAGTCAGGTGAGGAAAAAAATGACATTCTGTGATGAAGTCATGAAAGATCATGAGCTCTTGTGGTACATGTATCCTACTTCGCAATTGAGAAGACGTGTAAGAAAATGCTACGCAAAATCCAATTTTTCTATTTATCATCACTCGAGAGATAAATAGTATGTGTTCTACCAAGAAAACAACCACATAAGTACAGATGTTGATGAAAGATATAAATTAACTCATGATTTTTTTCTTATCAAACTGAAAGCCTATCCATCAATCTGTCAATCAAAAAATGTGACAGCGTATTTTCTCTTTGTCTCACTGTAACTTACCCCCCACCCCCCCTCCTTTCAGGAATCTTATTTGTGGCAAAAAGACAGTTCAGCATGTGTCTTTGGAGGACGTGGATGAGGATGTGGCAAGCGAACACATAAGGGTGTCCAGTGGAGCAGCCAGCTCAGACATCTTGCAGGTCAAACAGCTCACCAAGGTCTATCAACACCTCAAGAGGAAGACCTGTGTTGTCAAGATGCTGTCTGTGGGTATCCCAGCAGGAGAGGTAAGCATTTACCATAGTTAGGACATAAAACACTACTGCAAAGTCAGTAGGATACTGAAGATAATCAAAGAGCCTGACTGTAAATATCCAAATAATTCCAAAGTTGCTCACCTTCCCACTGAGTTATATATATTGATCATTTTACAGAGCAGTAAACAGGACAATAGAAATACTGAAGATTTAGAAGCCCAATTGGCTGCAACTACAAAATCAAGATGTGAATATTTTTAAATAAAAAAAAAACGTCTGTGGCTGTAAATTGTTCTTTATATCTATATAATCTTTGGGAGACTACTGTAGTTTTACACTATTGTAAATGAGAATGTTTACATGCAGTGCTTTGGTCTGCTGGGAGAGAATGGAGCAGGAAAAACTACAACCTTCAAGATGCTGACTGGAGATGTTAGCCCTACTGGTGGCACAGCACAGATTAGGGACCGGAATGGGTAAGATGTTAAGAAAAAATTCTTCATCATCAAATGCATAACATACATACCATACTTTTTACTTCTTTTGCTTATGCTTGTTTTTCCTTATTTTATATTCATTTATTCCTCTCTCTCTTCCTGTCTTTCTTTTTTGTGTTTTTTCCCTCCCATTACCATTCCTATTTTGCAGTCACTCCTTTGTTTTTGCCTGTTCTTTTATGCCCTGCCCCTACTTTTCCCTTTTTCTGTATGCATGTCACACTGTAAAACACTACTTTGTTAATGCTACACACACCTTCCCCCATTAATCAGGTGAGCAATAGTATAGTTAAAATATACTCCTTCAAACAGAAGATGATTTATGAGCATAAGTATGGAGCACATGACAGAAGCAAACCCATCACAAGACAAAGCTTCAAATTAATTTTCACAGGTACCCAAGCTGCACTGGCTAATGAATTTGAACTACACCTCATTTGCATAATACAAATATCTGCAAATGAAGGATGTTATTACCTTGCATCAACCAAAATTTGAATGCAAATGGTTTGGGATTTAGCAAGTAGCAGCTATCCCTCTCTCTATAGACTCTCATATTAGGTATTAACCAACACCACTGCACTCATGCGGCAGTGTTCAAATTTAAAAATAGCTGTGTTGTCAAAGCTTTTCAGTGGGTATTCCCAGCCCAGCAGCAGCACAGTATAGACAGCCATGGTAGCAGCACACTACATATGTCCGTCTGGTTTATGACATTTAGTATAATATATTTTTTATGTCCCCCCACAGACAGTTGGTAGACATAATGGAGTGCCGTAGCAAGGGAATCAACATTGGCTACTGTCCCCAAGAGGATGCACTGGACAATTTGCTCACTGGAGAAGAGCACTTGTACTTCTACGGTCGCATTCGAGGCATCTCAAAGAGGGAGCTGGATTGGGTAAGAATGAAACAGAGTTTGTGCAGCTTTTCAAGTCTGGTCTGTGATAGTGCATAATGTCTGATATACACATACGAGCTCCCATTCTAGGACTAGTTAACATTGGTGCTTCAATGCAAACTGAATCATGGCATTTAAAATGGTAAGTGATGTATACTAAAAGCTGCATCTATCTGTTTCAAAATGGAAAGGCTTTTGCTGTCATTTTGTACAATCCAAACTTGAGAATTAAGATGATGCCTTATGCTTCCCAGCAGAGGAATCTACATTCAAACGACATTTTGATGATGAGAGGATCTCATTTGACATGTCACTTAAGCCCCATTCTTCCCATTTATCTTTTGGATAACTAATCAGTCTTGCTTCTGTGGTGATTACGAAGTGAGCCTGCTTTTTCTGCCATCACTGCTGACATGAGAGAAATGTGCAGCGCAACCAGTCAACAGGATGATGTGATTTATCAGTGCTTAATTTTTTTTGTCAAAAGAACCAGAACAGAAATGTCACATCTGTATATACAGGGACTTATTTCTCTCTACATTTACAGCATTTTGCAAGATGTAGAAGCACAAATCATTGATTGTTTCTGACAATCTTGGTTGTATTATAGAGAGAAGCAATCACACACATATAAAAGCGAAGCACAGAAATGAATCTATTTGGCTGTAATTGTCATCGCTGCTACAGTTCCTCTGACAACAATGGCAAAATGGCCACAGCATCAATGGCATAGTAATTCAAACTTGAGGTTGCCTATAGAGTTCTCATATGTTGGCGCCCACAGTACTCAAGCTTTGGATAATGATAAGTCCTAATGGGGTCATTTCACATATATGTGGCTTTGTCAGACAAAATGAGTTGTTACATGAAAGGTGATAGAAAGGGGCTTTTATGTGAGAAAATGAAAAAGAAAAAAATGTGGGGGTTTTTTCAGAAATATGCTATGTTGACAGTGCTAAGCACTTACATATCCTAACTTTGATCAGTGAACTCACAACTGTAAAAACCAGCTCTTTCAGAGAAAAAACACATCATACCATAGAAAAGTATGTATTCACATATCACCCATATCTTCGTGTGATCTGATTTCCACACCTTCCATCGCATGGGTCTGAGGTGCACCAACAGGAAAACTTCACAGCATACAATTTCATATGATTGACATTTTTTGTACTGAAATGGCTATAAGCTATTTAAAAGTTTAATTTTGCTTGCACTGTGGCTTAGTACACAAGATAGATTGATATGCACCAAAAATAAACTCTTGCCATTTCCAGTTGCAGCCTATAGGCTTGGGATTGTCCAGAATGATGAGGAAATTGTCATATACCTCTATATACAGCAATAATAAATTTACTGATTCCCGTGTTATAACTGCAAAACCACCACATGTCATTTACAATGATTTTCCTGTGGCCATGGGTTCAGCCTATGTTATGTACATTTTGATCATCTTACTCCAGATTATGTGTTTGCAAGTTAGCTTTGTATACAACTGGTTTTCATGTGTTTATATTGTGAAGGTTAATCACTCTTGTGTTATTGATAAACTTGAGTTCTTGGTGATGGAAAAGATTAACACATTAATTCATGAACTGCTTTGACATATAAATGTAGTTACAGTTCTGTCAAAGAAAACGGTCGAACATGTAGTGCTAAATCGGTATTTTGATTGAATATGGCTCAACTGTGTAGTCTCCTAATTACTGCATTTAAACTGTGATCCATAATCTTGATTTGTTGTTAATTTGTGGTTTTCATCAAATGTGTTGTTTATTTTAAAGGTGGTGAGGTACCTGCTGATGAGGTTGGAGCTAAACAGTCATAAAAACATCATTACTGACGGCTACAGTTGCGGCACCCGCAGGAAGCTCTCCACTGCGCTGGCTCTCATTGGGCATCCACAAATCCTGCTCCTGGTGAGGAAACACCTGCATGAGCATCTGCCCATTTTAATGCCCATATGGCCACAAGACAGCAAATATTATACTAACTACACTCTACTGTTCTTTCTGAAGGGGTCATTGAAGTAAATACCGGTTCCATGGCAGCTTTTATAAAGTCAATTAATTAGTCTGCTTTCTTGAGTTTAACTAAAGGTAGTCTTCCTACCGATTTTTTTTGCAACTTTGTTTTTACCCTATGTCTCAATGATGTTTCTGTTGCTTCATAATTTCCAACCTCTGTATTTTTTTTCTTGTTTTATATTCATTTATTCTTGTCTCTCCCTCTGCCTCTCTCCCTATTGTTTTTTTTTGTTGCTTTTTTTTGCAACATCGGGTCTCCCATGCCCTGCCTCTACTTTTCCCTTCTTCTGTATGCACTGCGCACTGTTTCTAAAACACTACCTTCCTTGACTAACTCCCAGTTTTTCTTGCTTGTTCTGTCTTGTTTTCAAACACACCCTTTGTGTATTACACATCCCTCTATCCTTTTGTCATTAATCTTGTCTCAACAGGATGAGCCAAGCTCTGGCATGGACCCTCACACCAAGCGTCACCTGTGGAAAATCATCTCTGAAGAAGTGAAAGGAAAATGTGCTGTGGTTCTCACTTCACACAGGTCAGAAAAGGATTACCCACTACTGCCACAGACCCAATTTGGATTTTATGAAGGAAAATTGTGTGTGTGTTTGTGTGTGTGTGTATGTGTGTGTGTGTGTAGTGTGTGTGTGTGTGTATTAAATTTTGTATTTAGTCTTAGGACTTTATATCATAAATTATATATATGATTTTCTCTTAACACCAACCTGTTGTGGGTAGTATAAGTAGTAAATATATTTATTTTATTTTTTATGAAACAAGAACTATAAATTATGATGTCCTCAAATGGTCCCGAGATGACCTTTTATCTTTTTGCCTTTGTCTATGGATCTCAGTATGGAGGAATGTGAGGCTCTTTGCGGCCGACTTGCCATCATGGTGAAAGGCCAGTTTAGATGCCTGGGTTCCCTGCAGCATATAAAGAACAGGTTAGTGACCGCTGCTCATCCTTGAAGCCAGCCATTACAGCCTCCCCCAAGCCACATGCCTTTCCACAGCCTTGGGTTGTTACTCCATATGGGCTTTAATACAATAAAATCACTTTTTTTTCCTGTGAAACTGATATACTCCTGCCTCAAAGGACTCATAAGATTTGCAATAACTTTGCTTGGTTTGTAAAATCTGCTTTTTTAGGTTTGGCATTGGTTTCACTGTGAAGATGTACTTGACTGACACCTCAGGCAACACAGAAACGATCACTGGGTTCATGCAGTGCAGATTCCCCAGCACTTATCTCAAGGTGAGCTTCGCTCAGAGAATGCTTATAGAGAAGAAAGAAAGGTTAGTTAGTTACTAGTTAGTTACTTACTACTCATAGCACAATTGTTGTTAAGCAACATTAGACTGATTTTTTTGCCAGCAGCTTGAAATCATCGGCTTACTGCATTAAGATGAATTTAGTGCCAAAGCTGTCACACTTCATTAACAAACATTAGTCAATTTTGGCAATGTTTCTGTTCACCTGACAAATAGAAGTTCAATATTCAGTCCTCCTCTAACTGTGTTTATCTTTACCAACACCTGGAGGAAATAGCTGTCTCTTCAGCAGATATTTCTCCACTAAACTTACAAGCTAGTCAATATTTTTTGTTTAATGGTGATTTTGCGTCAGCAGTGTTGCATTCAGTTGGTTTAGCAGAATTTTTTGCTTCTTCAGGAAATAGCTGCCTACTGCAGCTAGAAGCAAGGTTGTTGAGGGCAGCCAAAGCAAACCAAAGAAACACGGTTGTGGGCTGTAAAACCAAAGTAATGAGGAACAACATGCAATAAAATAAAAAAAATGTGCAGAACTGGGGTTAACTGCAGAGTCAGATGGAAATGGTCTGTGCATTTGTCTCTGTAATTGACTCCTTTAATAATGTCCATGTTCATGGGATCCATGTTTAATGTTTATTTATGAGCTTTTAAGAGGTCACATAAAATGAAATATGAGATGTTGATGTTAAATCCTCTACCCACTGATTTTGGAGTGTAGCTTGATAGTGGGTCTGTCTGTGGTCTAAACTGATTTTTACAGTCCAGTGGATTTCATACCATTTGGTCACATGGATATTATATTTTAGAACATTTACCATTTGTGCATTTCTTTCCAATACACAGGACCAACACTCTGCTATGTTAGAATATCATGTACCAGTTGCACCTGGAGGTGTGGCTGACATCTTCAACCAGCTGGAGTCCAACAAGAATGCGCTGCACATCAAACACTTCTCTGTGAGCCAGACCACACTGGATGAGGTGAGAAAAAGAGGCAACGCATAAACAGATGGTTCGGGAGGGGGACTACTGTGTAGTTTTGTAGGGGTGATAAGATGGCAACAAGAGACAGAAAAAATGGGAACAGAAGATGAAAGACAGTGGAAGGGGAAGCAGGGACAGAAGAAAGCTGTGTGGGAGTGAAAGAGTGACTGGGAAAAAAAAAAGTTTAAAAGAAGCAGAGGGAATCTGACAGAGGGTATGCCTGAGGGGAAATAAATGGAATATGAGTTAAGGAGAGAGCCCATGTGCTTTATACATGGTCCAGCCAGTACTAATACTCTTGAACCGGGTTGCCCAAGTGGAGCTCTGGGCTTGGAAGATACCATAAGAAGGCTAGAGAGAGGGGCAGGGGAGGTATGGAAACTGACCGCAGATTATTGAGTTCAAAGTAAAATATATGTCTTTCATTTTGGGATAATACTGAAATTGTTACTGAAATTTCACAGGTCTTCATCAACTTTGTCAGGGACAATTTTGACATGGACAACAAATCAATGCAGAGTGAAGAAGAACCAGATGGATGGGGCTCCATTAAGGAAGCTGAAGCAATGAGTTAACTGATGTTTGGTACTACGTCTGTGTCCGATATAAAGAGAAACACATGGTGTGTATGTAGAAGATCTGCCTTTAATCTGCTCAGCATGGTTCAAAAATAGGAATTGAAGCCATTGATATCTTAAAATAGAAATATAGAAATATGGATTATATATTGAATTTACATTTACTGTGTTCTGATCATAAGAGGGATAACTAATTTGTATCTATCCTTACCATACCAAACTGGCAGCACAAAAGCACATGTATATTTAGTAATATGAATAGATGAACAGGTAAAATGTACTGTAATGTAATTTTACCTTGCTTGATTGGACAAAATGTCTTTAATTAACCACACATTAAGATTTATGAAAAAATAAATGATCAAATAGTCAACTGATTTATCTCTGCAGTAATTTGATTGAAATTATTTAGAATGACATACCTTACTCATTATCAGTGTTTTATGTTTGATTATTTTATTTTATTTTCATGCATTAGATATATAACTAAATTATTTTCTAATTGAAAATGCTTGTAATTGTGGTTACTTGATGAAATGTCACAAGAGTAATTATTATTGGTACTATTCTATCCCTCCATGTTCTTGTAGACGCCTGCAGCCCTATTTGATACACCCTTTCATACTTTTGAACTGGTTCCATCTATTTTTTTAAAAAATAAACTTTTTTTTCCAAATGCATCCACTGTTTGTGTTTTATCTATGCTTTGTTGTACTGAACACTCTATAACACTACACAGGAATTTGTTAGTTATATTTCAATGTTCCACCAAGGCCACCACATTCTAGTCGAATGAGGCAGAGCAAAAAAGAATCAACTCGACTTGTTTAGGGTTGGTTAAGCGACCAGTTACACCAGTCCAGTTGATTGTTTTTTGCTGTTCCTAATTTACTTAGGCTTGGGTGATTGAGAATCTAAACATAATCATTTTAGTTGATCTCTTATTTTTGATTGTTCCTGCTTGCTGCTATTGTCTTAAAGCCAGTCTCTTGGTGAAGAGGACACAGAAGGATAAATCAAGGAATGTATAATGTGAAGAAAGATAAAGGGTTTGCTACACATAAAATGTTCATGAACTACTACCGAATCACAACAAACAATACTATACATTAGGTGCCCAAATGTTTCCAATGTATTATCAATGTATTATTTATTATTGAGACATAACTTTAGCTTTGAGCTTGCTACCCGTGGTATCTCCAAACAGCAGATATTTTCTGCTTCTGTGGACATCGGTTCAGTGTCCACAGGAGCACCTGCACAATAAAGAGAAGGTGAAGACATCTCAAAATAGAGTAGATAAAAGGATCACTGTGCAATACGGCTACATCAATTCACGATTAACTTGGTGTAGTGGTGGCAAGTGTTAGCTCTGTGTATGTTCTCACAGAGGACTGCCTCAAATATTTTGCTACTTAGTAACGGGTTAAATTCAATTCAATATGAAAAATAGAGGAACTTTGCCTTGAGCAGAAGCTAGCATTGGCTACATGGTAATAACTATCAGAACCACCATCATACTTTACTGTCACTTATAGAAGCAACATTTTAGCAGTCAACACGTCCATACATATACAACATGCAAAATACATAATAAGACAGATATGAAATTATTAATGTGCGATAAGGGGCGGGAGTAGAAAAAAAGTAGCTACCAGATAATGCTCCGGTCTTGTGACCGGAGCATTGTCCGGTAGCTACACAAAACCAACTAAGTAACGTTCACACTTACTAACCGGGCCTCGACCGATCTGGTATGGAAGTCATAGGTTTGATTTGCATGTTTGATTTGGCAAAAGTTTTACACCGGATGCCCTTCCTCACGCAACCCTGTGTATTTATCTGGGCTTGGGACCGGTACAATAAGACACTGGCTTGTGTCCTCTTGCGGCTACGTTGGACCTCAAAAAACGCCATAGTGATAACAAATGTAATGCCAGTCATCGTCCTGTTAGCCTAACGCTCTCCTTCAGAGGGGCGTGACCCAGGTGAAGGAGGCGTGGACCAGCAGACCTCCTATCTACACCATGATAGAACAACTTGAACCCTGCTCCTATACTTCTAGCCTTGCCACCTTTCCACCTGATCTCCTGTACACACAGTATGTCTACCTTCCTCCTCCGCATCATGTCAACCAACTCTCTACCTTTTCCTGTCATAGTTCCAACATTCAACGTCCCTACGTTTCAGCCGGAGGCCTGAAACAAAGCGTTGTGTGAGTAGCTCAGATGAGCGATTTTGAAAAGCTGATATTTAGGACCACAGATCACTTTAGGTCAAAGCATTTGTCATTCAGCTACATCTGGTAGCTTAATTACATTCAGTCAAAAAAACACAATATGTGACCTTTAAATTGATCTTGGATTTTTCTATTTATTTTTTTTTTTTTACAGGGGAAGGTATATTATAACAGCGAACTAACACTTTTTGTTTCTTTAATTGATTTTTGCAGATACAGTACATGTCTGTGTTTATGATGCAGTACTTAATGCATTCATATAAGGCATGACCACGATCATTGGGTTTAAAATAAATTGCATCCGTTTCCAGAGCTGAAAGGATCATGTATCATATACTTTTGTATTAGTATTGTATTATTTCAAATACATTAAACGAGTTCACGGAATTGAAAAATGTTTTAAAGAAAACTCAAACCCCTCCCATCGTGTTTGGGAATGAGCCACTTACGTCTTCTACGTCATCACGTTGGCAATCCTCCGAGGTTACTTCCGTAAATACTGGCGGGAGATGCAAGTATTCCGGAAGCTTTTTTCCGCTGCTGTGGTTCACAAGATTCTACGTTGTACCAAAAGAACGGGGACATAAAACAAAATTCCAAAATAATGGATAATAATTTAGTGCAGACAAACGATTGGAAAAATACTAAGAGGGCGGTTGCGAAATTTAGACAATTGCTACTTTGCTCCAAGTGGTAAGTTGATTTGGAAGTGAGTTGGTGTTGCCATTCCGCCGCCCGCTGTTTGGTAACGTTAATGCTAACCACGTCAAGTTACTAGTATTAGTATTCACACGATTGCTTATTTAAAGACAATTAGGTTATTTCGAAGTAATACAATACGGTCCCTGTAATATTTTGTATTAAACGATTGAATGTCACTAGTAATCAATAAACAATACCTGATTCCAAGAACTGAACTGAGCAGTAGAGGGGTATACGTAGGTTATTTTGCGTATGTCTGACAGAGCCTTAATTCACAGATTTAAATCACAATTTCCCTCCAAACACTTCACTCTTAACCTGACATTTTCCACGTCTGAAACAACGTGACTGAGTACTCAAACCTGGGGTGCAGTGGTCAGTGTAACACATGTTCCGTTGTCTGTCGGACTGCACTGATTCCAAACCTTTCTTCTTCCAGCTCAGATTTAATGAAGGAGCCTGTGTGTCTTGGAATGTGTGAGCATATGCTATGCAGGTAATACACCAGAGGCTCAATGTTTTACTCTGACATGCTTGTCACTAACAATGGACTTGTCATTTTTGGTAACAATATTGTTTTTCAAACACATGTGAAAAAATAATATTAAGTAAATATATTTACAGTGTGTGCGTGTGTGTGTATATATATATATATATATATATATATATATATATATATATATATATATATATATATACACACACACAGTATATATACAGTATATATATGGTTCGGTGGTTTTTTTAATACTAGGGCTTGGGGCAGGTTCTTAATATAAAATGACTTAACTGATGTTGTGTGCCTTGAGCTTTTTTCCCCTTTTATTTACCAAGTACCAAAGTTTAAAATATAAATATACTTGATAATGGAAAACATAGCTTTGTTAAATATAGAGGACACAATCTATCTGTGGAAACATAAGAGATGCAAGCTCTCTGGACTATAACCTTCGACCTTGACAACCTGGCAGAGGAATGATGAGATTCACTTTGAATTCCTATGTGACCTTACATATGACATTCATTGGAAAATCTATTCACATTTGTCAGTGTTAACTACAGTATTAATGTAATTTTTCACTTCATGTCTAAGTGGTCATAGAAGATATATGATGCTGTTTTCTTTATTTTCTCTGACTGTCCTGTGAAGTGAACCTCAATGCCTAATCCAAGATGGATCTCTTAATCAGGTTATGTGCTGGCACGCAGGCAGGAGATGGCTGTATTGTGTGTCACAGTCCTGCATGGGTAAAGGACATTCAAATTAACAGGCAGCTCAACAGCATCATCCAGCTCTTCTCTGGTTTGGAGTCTCTTTTCAGTTCAATAGAACAACCAGGTAAATTGTAACTATTATACTGTATTACCTAATATCTTAAGGATAACAATCAAGTTATCTTCGAATTTGAGTCTCATTCTTAAGTTTGATCGTCCACATCTCATGTATTTAACCAGGTAGCTAATGTTTGACATGAAATGGTTGTACATGTGGATCTTTTTAACCATCACCACTGACAAGAATACAGTTACGGTTGTGTCTGATTTGCAAGCTGACCTCAGCTGTAACAAGAGATGGAATATTTCAAAACCCTAGAATTAAAATTCAGATTGTTGTGGTGTCAAAGAGAACAACTAATTGGGTAAAATATTTATTGAGTGATTATTTCTTCTTTGTCATTGGACAACTTTTTTCTTTTTTTTTACACATTATTGCAGACTCCGTGGAAGCTCAAATTAAAACACAACCTGAGAGCTCTGTCTTGAAATGCAAGAAGAACCTCAAGATATGGTTCAGCCCCCGCAGCCGCAAGGTACGTTGCATGGTGGAGAAATCGACACCAGACACCGTGCTAGAGACCACAGCTTCTGGAGGAACAGCTGTAAAGTTGCCAGACAACAGTGCTGCTCAACGTCAGGACCTGTCAGTATTCAGTTTCACCTCATCCTCCCAAGACTCGAGCTCTTCTTCCACTCGGAGATGCAAAAATGAAAATGTGACAAAGAGGTCAACTCGGAAAAATACTGCCAGCAGAAAGGTGTGTATGAAACAAGCTTCCAGGTCCACACAAAAAAAGACCAAGCCGATGATGAAGAAGAATAGGCTGCAGGCCATTAACCAACAATGGGGACTCTCCGAAGAAGCCTCAAATGAAAAGGAGCAGTCTTGTCCTGAAAGACCAAGGAGGTCCAGTAAGAGGGTTTCCTTTGTCAGTCCTGCTAGCGCATCTAACGACCATCAGGCTGAAGGGCCTCAGGAAAGCACTAATGAACTCAGTCCTGGCAGGAGCACGATAAGCGAGTGTCGTTTCAGAGACAGCACTGTACTGAAAGACCAAATCCAGCCTTTTCTGTCAGAAAGTGTTTTGCAGCATGACAGATTGTCAACTAGGGATCCCATCTCAACTGACAAGCCACAAAAACAGGATAATGTTTCTCTCCGTCATTCCTCCAAAAGAGTTATCATGGAAGAGATGGTTGCAACATTGGAAACCACCCCGAAAAGGCCCAGGGCTTCTCCGTGCCGGAGGAGAAAATCACAGATGTCCCCTGCTGCTTTTAACTTTGCATCTTCATCCAGCCCAGGGGGTGATAACCGTATGAAAAGCTCAGCACAGGAGCAAGGAGACACCCCCTCCACCCCTGTTGGCCAAAAATCTCCTTGCAATTATAGTGCGTCTGTTGCATCTGTTGGACGGCATACATCAGGAAGCCCTGCAGTCATGAAGAGGAATCACAAAGGAGAGACTCATCTCCACGTAGCTGCCATAAAGGTTCAGAGTATTCTGAATAATTCACCTTATTTTCTTCTCTCATTTTTCTGTTGAAGCCTGCAAATTAAGTTTTCCACAGATTCTGAAGTCATTGCTCCCTCTTGCATGACACTGTAAGTAAGTTAAGTATTTAAATTATGGACATAAAAGGGAGAACCTTTGAACAAATTTTTGAGAGGGTCCAAATCAGGTCGCACATATATTATAACAAACGCACACACCTGCAACTCTTAGTACATCTGAGACACCAATGGAACGGAGGAGTGAGGTAGTCAGCATTCTTAACAGGGCACTTGGTTTTTAGCCTATATTTTGACCTAAATAGAGAAAATTCCAGACTCTACAAATACCTCCACAAGCTGATAGTTCAGTGAACCACAACTGTATGATGATATAATTACAACACTTTTGAAATTATATCCACAACAATAGCATTACAATTTATTGTCTTCATAAAAGTACAACATAAATCTCTTGATATGGTTAGGGTTCCCTTTCTTCTGCCCTTCCCCATCCTCCTCCTTTTCAGATGAGCACATTAGTTTTCCAATGATCAAACTGTTACGCTCCCATCTTTTGAGAATACACTGTCTTCCAGTAATCCTTGTAAACATAGCCGTAATCCCTGTCTGGATCCCAGACAAGGTAATCAATGGCTCATTGTGGGGTGTGACTGATAAACAGCAGGGTGTTGGCACACTGGGATGACTTCCTTTGTTTGAAGGATTGCATTCACTGGTCTCAGACCTGACCTGAGGTTTGTTGCTCTTCCTGGATTCTGCAGGGAGATGTAGAGGCTGTCAAGGAGCTGCTGGAAAAGGGGGCTGACCCCAACCTGAAGGATCATGCTGGGTGGACACCTCTGGTAAGGCTTGGTTGACAAAACCTTTTCCTCTTGGTCACTCTTCTTTGGCCAACTCTTAAGAGTGACCCAGTCTTTATCTGGCCTTTTACTATTTTATATGTAACCATCTCCACTAAACAAGGACAGTGTTTTGAATATTTTTTTTCTGAATGGCTGTTTAGTTCTGCCATGTATATCATATTGTTTCTTGGTCTCTGGAACTACAACCGAAACGTTTTAAAACAGTAAACCGGGGCAGCAGTAGCTGAGTCCAGTAAGTCTTGTACTGGGGACCCGGGGTCACCGGTTTGAGACCCGGTTGGGCCAAAATATTTGGAGTGTAAGCTGGTACTGGGAGATGTCAGCTCACCTTGTGAAAACTGCTGAGGTGCCCTTAAGCAAGGCACCGCCCTCCCTATTAACTGCTCATTTGGGGTGCACCAAAATGGAGCTGCACCAAAATGGAGCTGCCCGTCACTCTGCCTCCCAGTAAATATGTAGTATATCACACAAGACACCTTACAACCATGATGTGCGATGCTTAGAGAAATGAAACTCTGTAAATTAAAATCTCATGTGGCATATTTAAAGTATCCCAACTGTATTTAATTATAGTGCAGTTGAATTAATTTTAGTTTCATTCCTCAAAGAAATCCTTCAGTGGACTTGTATTTTATCTAATTAACTTCATATTCATCTTGTAAACACCACATTAGGAAATACTGTACTATCTTTGAGCCACATCCTCATTCCCATCTATATCCTCAAATTTTTTTTTTCTGTCAAAAAAATAGAAATGTAGCTCAGAATGATAATGTTGTGACTGTTGACAGCGACTGGCATTTTCTGGGTTGATTTTTTTTTCAGAATGCCACACAAAAAGAACTAAATACTTAGTTTAGAATCATCCCATTAATTTTTAAAAAACTGTTTATGTGAAAAATTGAAATTTTTCAGATACACAGTACATTTTTGAAGAGCTTGCTGCCACTGAAATATCATTTTAAAGTAATTCATATTTAAGTGTTTAAAAATGGATGAAATTGTTGAGTCTGTTGTGAGAATAAAAGGGAATACCAGGTTGAAGTAGAGCAGAATGAAATCTGATTATTTTTTTCCAGCATGAAGCCTGTAACCTGGGCCACCTGGCAGTTGTGGAGGTTTTGGTCTCAAGGGGAGCCCTGTTGAATACACCGGGTTATGAAAATGACTCTCCACTTCACGATGCTGTGAGGAACGGACACACAGCCATCGTTAAACTGTTGCTGGAGCTTGGAGCCTCCCAGAATGTGCTGTGAGTTACAAGATTCATACATGGAGTAAAAATGTACACCTTTTTTAAAAAAGGATGGAGGTAACTGTATAGTCATCAGTATGTCCATCCATCTGTCCATAATCATTTTTCTTCAGCAGCTTTTCTGCCAAACTGTTTATGCGAGCTATTCATACTAGTTTCACCAAATGTAGCACATACTATATACATACTGTATACACATAAGTAGTTTTTACTTAGAGTTTTCTTCAAATGTGTTTTTATGTGTTTTCCACGGAAACTATAAATTGAAAGTGAGAAGAATGGTGCAGGTGATCTTGTCTGGTGCCTATGTAATGCTACTTTTTTTGTTGAATTTTTACATAAGCATTTCCAACAATACATAGTTTCTGCAACCTTTTTTTTCTTACTTTTTTCCATTGAAGCATTACTTCAAGATGACTTTGAAGGTGCTTCATCATCTTATTTATCCAAAACAAGTATGTTAAATGGCTCTTGAATATTACTTTGAATCTAAGATGGACAAAATACAACTTTTCAGTCAAAATTGAGAACTGAAGTAGCAAGTGAACATTTTGTCCAAGTTAACATTTAATGGATGACTATTTCATTGCATTACATCATCGAGATTCTGCTACGGTGGACCAGCAGGGTACTTATTCTCCTTTAATAAATCTTTGAGTGCCTATCTCATCATTGTAACAGACGATAAGCCCCTGCCTCCTTTTTTTTTTTTTTTTTTTTAAATCTCATACACCCCCCACTTACTAGGGTGTATCAGCATTTCTGATTGTTGTCCGTAATGAAGAACGGAATACTAGGTAATCACTGAGATCAAAGGAATTGATCAGGGTCAGTTACTTAGCCCTCTTACTGAACTAATTTTGTACCAATAATCTGCCATCTCCCGTTTTCATGTCTTTATTTATTTTTTTTATGGCTTTGAATGGTCCCGATTGCTGGGTCTTACATTTTCTCCTCTTTGTTACTCGTCTTCAATGCAAAAAAAAAAAGTTTTTGGGACTGTCTATCATGACACTGTAAGATGAATGCAATTCTTGCCCCAACCTTCCCCACTTCCCATTGCACACACACACATACACACACTCTCTCTCTTCCTTTCTCTCTCTCTTTCTCTCTCTCTCTCTCTCTCTCTCTCAAGGCAGACCAAGACATCTGCCAATTCAATTCTTAATGGAACAATTGGCACACAGCTCAGGGTGCAGAAATTCAGTTTTTCCAGATTTTCATTGTTCCTCTGTGCATGTTAAGTTTGAACCATTGGACTATATTATGTCCTCCATTGTTTGAGTCCAAGTTACTCTCCAGTTCAAATACTTGACTTACGTGGGTTATTAGAAAAATTGAGGGAGCCCATAAGACAGAAATTGTGAAGTGCATACTAATGTTTGGTAATCTTAATGACCATTCTGTCTTATCTCAAAAACAACAGGTTTAAGCATTTTCTGAGAAACTCCACAGCGGCACAAGAGGGGTCCTGTGCCACTGTGGAGTCTCAGTCCTGTAAGCATAAATATCTACCAGTGCAGCACATTTGGACAACCATTGTGTCTGCAAGGTGGAAGCATATGTTATTATTTTGTATATTTTAAACATTGTGCACACTTTACAATTACTGCTAAGGGTTGTCCTTCTAATACTATAGGTTTTCAGAATTAATTAATACAAACAGCATATAGTATATGCCAACAATAACAACCTTTTCTCTTTTTTCTTCCATGAATATAAATTTAATTATGGTTAACCACCAAATGTTTGAGTGAAAATGGGTGATTTTCAAGTAATAATACATTGACCCTGCAGAGTTTGTGTGTTCTCTCCATGTCTGTGTGGGTTCTCCCCAAGTTCTTCCAAGGACATGTGATTTAAGTGTATTGATCACTCCAAATTGCCAGTGAGTGATCACCATTGTCTCGTCTTCAAGAACATGAATGAATGAATGAATGATAAGACACAGTAAGTACTCAAGGAAACATTAACTGGCTACTCTCACGCTCATAATAATTGTATCATTCACTTCATGATGATAGTTGGGATGTAGATTACAACTAGGTTTGAGTATGTAGACATTAGTCTGTGCAGTAGAAGTTCTGGTTGTTATAATTTAAGAAAAATTTGTTGTTAGGAGCCTCAATCACACTGATTTATGTTGTTTGGTGCCAGGGAGGGTGATCTGAAGGACAACACTGTAGGTCCACAGATTAAATGCACACCTTTTGTGGGTCATTTTCTGTTTCATCTGATGTTGAATGAACCACCATGAGAAATATAGTGGATTATTTAAGAAGGAAATGGAGCTAATGAACCTTGTGATTAAAAATGCATTCAGGCCTTGCCCTCTGCCTCATCAGTTGCTTGCCATGTGTTTCTATCATTAAACTTAATTTTAGAAGATACTGCTGTGCTGGCAGTGTTTGAAACCTCTTAGCTGTGGGTTGAGTCTTTTAATTGACCTCTGAATTTAAAACTATTTGAGATAGATTTTCTTTTCCAAAACTAAATGCATGAAGTATAAATGAAAATGTTTTTTTGCAGATTTTCTTTTTAAAATAATTATACAATAGGAAGATGGTATTATCAGTTGTGAAGTGTGGATGATGTTGGAGTAAAAAGTCTGTGTTGTGTTAGGGTTAAATTCCCTACTTTTTTTCAGCATTGATTAAGGTTTATATGTCCTCCTTACTTATAGTAGTAGATTCATGGTTACTGTGGATTGAGGCTACTTTGTCAAGCAGCATTTCTCCAATCAGTTTATGTGCTTTTTGTTTGGTTAGTGATAAAGTATATATGGTTTGGAATAAAATATTTTTTACAATATTTTGTTTTATGTTCATAGTATGATTTTTCAAGATAAGTACCTTAAGATGGAAAATCATTTTAGTGAACTAATTAGTACATTACTTCCTTCGAAATGTGCAGTGGAATATTACCTAAGCTAACCCTATTACCTCATGTTACTAAACACAACTGCTGTTCCAATACATCATTAGACCATTATTATTTTCGTATATTTATTAACTCACAAGTCAAGCTTTTTATATTTTCATTATAATAGATCATAATGTAATAACAAAATGTGAAAAGCAATTTAAAAATTAGATATGAAGTTACAATTCAATTTAAAAGATGCGGCCTTGATGTTGAAATACTTAACACATTATACATATTATGAAGACCAGTGATATAGCAGAGCAGGAGCAAAAGTAAAAAATATTAACTTGATAGTAATATGCACTTGTAATTACCAATTTACTAATAATAAACCTGGCGCTCTTTTGTGTTTGTCGTCATGCCTAAGACATCTAAACATTGCTTACGAATCTTATTTTTATGCTGCAGTTTCTTTTACGAGATAATATGGTCCCTTAGCAGTTTGAAGTTTAAATGATCTTTTAATTTTTATTTTTTTATTCTTGTCCCACACCACCCATGATTTACTGGATGATTAGTGAACTAAGAAAAATCTGTGAAGTGAGAAGTGCAGGGGGTTTATTTTAACAGTCATATCCATTGCAATACAGCTGGAGGCAAAAATGCCCCAGTTGGTGGTTCATAAGTATGTGTCGTATTGGTATAAAAAAACATTTGTCAATGCATAATGGTTACAGGGTTACAGTGGTTATTCTGAAGAATCACCATCACTGTCCTCCCACTTGTGTTTTTAGGTAAAGTAAAGGCTTGAGGAACCATGTTTGACTCGGCTGCAGAGCTTTTTTTCCTTACCTCCTGCAGAATTTTCCACGCTTAATTATTTTCCCCCAGATATTCCTCTCATGCGTGGCTGAAAAACAGCTTGTGTGTGCATATATATATAGGTGTCATGGACAGTCTCTGTTTGTTTTTATTTGTGAGGGCGTGTAGTTGGAGGTATGAATCCAAATGAATTATTTTATGGCCCAGTGGACCTATTAATTGTCCCGCAGGTGTTATCTTTGCTGACGCATAATCTTTTTGAGACAACCTGCTGGGCTTGGCCCTCCTGCCCTTCTCCTTCTGATAATTCTTTCTTTTGCTCCATTATTTTTTTTCCTCTCTTTCCAAGGTGACCCCTGCTGAGTTTCTTGCATCTCCTTCAAAGTTAAGATACATGCTTGAAATATTTTTTTTCAGTACATATACTGCACCCTAGAATACAATAGAAGCTGCAGAAGTTTCAGTTTTCTGAGGTTCGTTGAAACATTTTGCTTTTGAGATTTTCACACAAGCTGTGTCCTATTTTGAGTTTAAAAAGCTATACTCAATAAGTATATGAAATATGTGAATATTAGTATATGAGATGATGGACTGAGCATAGTACCATAACCACCATTACATGCCACAAATCCAACATAGTATAAAAAGTCTTCCTGGCCCAGCTGCCACTGGTCACTACTGTGGATGTGTGCTTTTTGTCACTGGGTCAGTCGTAAACATGCTTACTGATGCTGCTGCTCTGAGAACCACATTATAACCTGACATTGCAGCGCATTTGCAGACACTTACTATATCCAAAAACTGCATGGCTCATTCTCATGTATGAAAAAAAAAACAGTATTGAAATGAACATAAGCAAGCACTACATTCACAGTGAGCACAGCTGTTGTTGTTACATTTATCTGATGTATTAGTATTGAGAAATTGCATTACAGCTTCAATCTTTTTCCTATTTTTGCATGACGAGTTTGTTTATCGCTCTCACAATATGTCCGTCCAGGCTTGTGAAAATCATGCACAATGAAGAAATGGGCAGAGTGCCCAATGGTAGGCAGATCTGCTGGTAGGGAGACATAGTAGCGGAACACTCGCTTTAGCATTTGTAGTCATAAATGTTGACACCTAAAACGACTTATCTGATTTGAGAGATGTGAGTGGAAAATTAACATATACGACTAAACAACTCCTGCTCCACATTTTGTGTTGCACTCAACTTGTTTTGATATTTTTAAGGAAATACTAATTTAAATATTTTTGTCAGCAGGCTGCCAAGTTCATAAGTTTTCATTGGTCTAAATGACTCTTGTATCAACAAATGCTGTGCATTGTCACAAATATGTGCATACTGAGAAAAACACACTTTTTTTTCCCTCTTCACAGTAATCTGTATGGAAAGCGGCCTGCAGATTATGCAGTCAGTCTGGAGATGCAGAAGTTTTTTCAGGAGGACTCAGAGGGAACCCGATATGCTAATAAATCTCTCAGCCCCACAGTCGGCCTCCCTGTGGTATGTCTACATGCGGATGTGAATAACCTTTTTATTTCTTATTTCCCCTGGAATGTTAACCTCAGAGACTGCTAATATTAGATGTCCCTCATGTTGTTTTTTAGCTGGCTGACTGTGTGAGAGGGGATGAAATGGTGGTGTTTCTTGCAAGCAAGCTGTCACAGCCAGAGGAGGATCAACTGGCCAAACTGGGAGAGCTGCTGGGAGGGAGGGTGGCCAGCACCTTTTCTGGCAGAGGTACCATTTGTTTTGAGCAGAAACCAAATCCTCAATGGGGGTTAAGCTTCGAGGCGTAGCTGTTGTGTTTGCTCTCTGTCAAACCTTCTGATAGCTAATCAGTCATTGTTTAGGTGAGCCGTTCAGCTGAAGGATGGAAGAGATGGGTAAATTGTACATTCATCCATGAAGCTATGAATGCATTAAACCATCTGAATACCACCCAGTTGGAGAAGATGAGCCTAGTGTTTAGGGTTGCCCACTCAGTTGTATCATCTTCTTCATCATTTCATGGCTTTTTGCGCGTTCACGTGTGCACAATGTGTATGAGAGAGGAAAGCTGTATGTATTGTCCTTTAGCGCTTACATATTAATCCACTAAATCTATATGCTTGAGTATTATTTTTGACACTCAGTCACACACATTTTCCAATTTAAACAAAAGCGTGGCTGTTTTACAAATGCGAGTGGCTGATTTTGAATCCAGCAGCGTGTGAACACAAAAGGGAATTTCCAGCTCTGTTGTTATGAAGATTACAGAACCTTCACCACCATGAAGATTGGATTTTTATCTGCATGATCCCTTTCCCCAAGAGCCAGGATTTACAGTTTTTAACCACCTTCCACAGACCCTTTTGCGTAGGGAAAAGCCAAAAGTAGCACTCTGACCCGATCAGTCACAAAGGTCGAAATGCAGCAACAAATGCTATTAGAGTTGTATACTGTACATCATTGTGATACAGCAGCTCCTTCACTGTTGCATAGTAATGGCTGGGAGAAAAACAGTACAAGTAATCAAAATCATTTTTCATAAAGTGTTTGGAGGTGATTAATTCATTTATGAAAAAGAGAAATATTTCTCGCAACTCTGTTTTTTTTTAACCAGAAAATAATATGTTTAGATGTTGTTGATTTTTTAATTACATGTAATACCATGTACACAAATCCAAGGTCAATGTAAAGCATAAGATCATCTTCCCCAGGCAATACATTTTTTTTTCTCATTCATTTTCTTGAAAATGAGACGATATAATCTTCTTGTCTTCAGCCACTTATCAAAAATCTGGATCATGGGCTATGCAGGAGTCTAACGTAGCTGACTATGTGCAAGACCGTAAAATCACTAGTTGATCAAAGGTCCACACAGAAAGATAGTCACCCACTCATGATCACACTCACACCTACAGACTATTTTAGTGTGTCCAATTCAACCAAGGTTTTGGAGGTGAGAGGACTCGGAGAGAATCTAAACAGACACAGGAAGAACATATAAACTGCACAGAAAGGCCCCGGGTGTAATTGATTCAAATGAGGCAACAGTGCTACCCAATGGACCACTGTGTTGCCCATACTCACTTTTGTAACAAATTCACATGTTGAATCGAGAGTGGCCACAAATTGTTTGACAGGTTTACGGATGTTTGTCTTCACTGATGCAACATCAGTGACATCAGCAAATTAGTAACCTGGCAAGAAATACTAAGTTTAATGAAATCATTCAATGTCTGCATTTAGTAGAATTATGTGCTGTTATGATTTATATATTTTCCAAATAGTCTCTAGTCTGTTGAATTTAGCATGATTCACTATTCAAATAGCTATTATATAACGGTAGATCTTCGCTGTTCATTCAAGTCAGATGGAATTAGATTATATTTGTTCTGACCAAATAGCCTAAAATTTTCTCATATCTCATAATTTGATCATTCTCAGCTTTCACAAGTTTCACAACTAATCAGAAAATTAAAGCCTCTACATTTAGAAGGCGCTGGATTTACAAAAATAGTATCTGTCATGCATTTTGCATCAGACATTTCGTCACCTCAGCCTCTTTGAGTCTAGATGCAGTTTTGAACCATTTACATAAAATCTGTGGCCTGCATGTGTGATCACAATCTGCTGTTTTTCATGAGGCCTGAACATGAAAATTAGAATGGGAAAAGAAAGGAATTTTGCTATCTGACTTTTCATCTGTAGAATACATGGGAGACATGCTGCCTGACTATACAGTAATGAGGTAATCAGATCCACGAGGAGGAGAGCAGATAGCCGTTATTTGTGTTTTGCACGAGTCATTTGTAGCCTTTTCGGTTGTATCTTGTGTGTTTGTTTTCTTCCTTCAGTGAGCCACGTTGTGCTGCCAGAAGGACAGATGCCGACTACCTTCTCCACTCTCCTGGGTCTTCTGGCTGGTTGCTGGATTGTCAGATTCAGCTGTGAGTAGGGCGTAAGCCATCATCTTGTCTGTAGATGCTATTCTAGGATATTCATGGTAAACAGTCGCACTGTTGGAATTGTGGAACTCTACCACAGTACTGAAGCAGAGATCATCCAATGTTTCTGAATTTTAAATGCATTTGTGACCTAAATTCATCTTTTCTTTCTTTCTTTCTTTGTACATTCTATTATTATAAGCTGCACCGACCCTTCTATCAATCAAAGATTGGGAGGTAGATTAAATGGCCACTCAATCACTGCAGGTTACAGTTTTCAGTTATAGCCTCCATTCAAGTGGCAGCTGAGGCTGTAAAAAACAATAATAATAATAACACACACAGACACACCCTGCATTTCAAATTTACATGATTTAATCTAGATCCAAAACTCAACTATATCTACCTCATTGTCACTGTTATGTCATGCTTCTAACAGATGGATTAGAATTTGTTATAATGTCAAATGAAATAATATTTGGGTATTTATTATTACCAGCTCCAATCCTGACTGTCATAAATTCAGTCTATAAAACTTAAGTGTTCTTTTACATCATTGTAGCCTACAAGGCATATTTGTGAATAATATATCAACAGACTCAGTGACTTGACTGTTGATAAGATGGAAGTGTAATTTCACCCACGTTAACCTTTTTTAGCCTATTGTGAGACCTTGTGTGGTGTTCAATTTGTAACAGCAGAAATGGTTTTGAATGTTTTGAAGTGCTTGTTTATAAATGAGGTGAAACACACCAAAAAAGAGATTTGCTATCTTACAGAGACCTCCATTCCCACTTTCATAGCCAACTTCCAAATACAGTATTAAACTTCTTCAGGACAGTTTATCGTTCGCTAGTCTGTAGAAAAAACACAATCTGAATAATCATCTACTATTTTACTTGGTTGTGGTGCACTCCCCAGGCATTGATCTGAAGTTTCTATTATTGTTTTATTATTACATTTATGTACTAACCACAATGTGACATTTATGTTTAGCTCAGTCTTTCAGGTGTGTATAGTATTTTTATCCATATTACAAGTTAAGTTTAAGGCAGCGTGTCTCTCACCTTCTCAAAAAGGCTATAATGGAGATGCGTAGTTGTCACTTTGACAAATATACTTTAGGACATGTCTGTATTGTTGGGTAAGCATATCTTTTGGCTCCTGTCTAACTGGAAGGTCCGACTGAGGCTCCTATTCCATTTCCTCTTCAGTACCAAAGCAATCTGAATCTTGTGCTTCCTCTCCTCTGTAACATTTTAAGATAGGTGAGGTGAAATAAGCAGAAATTAATAAAACGTAGAATGAGTATAGTATTTATGTCCTGTATTTTACCTGCTGCTGTGTGGGTGTACAACTCAGGGAAGGAATCGGCACATCTCAAGGCTTTATCGTCATAACTACCTCTTGCTTGCTTGATTTATGCCAAGGTATATACTCGGCAAAACTGTGTCTGTTTGTCTTCCTGGCACCTTGAACCAAGTCAATAAGGTGATATTCAGAGGAAGTCTGCTTCAGGAAGTAATTACGAAACTTGATCTTAAAGAGATTCCTTGCACTTTAGTTTGGCAGGTGTATCCATCAGTAATGGCTGTGCACTATGAGAATGTGTGCCTGTAGAATTTAACAATGTGCAGGTATCTCTTTCCAGTTTTTAAGTTTGAGTTTGTGTGTGCCTTTGTTGCAATGCAAAAGTTTGTGTGACTTTGGGCCACATTTCATTCAGTCTCTCCTCTTTTCTCCACGCATTCTGAGCAACTGATACACCTCGTCTCCTTCATGACAGTTGGTGTGAAATCTTCTGCGCTTCCGTCCTTGCTTTTCTGTGTATGTGTGCATACAAGTAGTTTTCTGTCATCTCCTTTTGTGTGCCTTCACTGTCAGCAAAGTCAAGACTGAGTGTGCTTCTTATTTCTTACTTATTACAACATCATCAACTATTTTTTTTTTAGAATTTTTCAAAATATGAATATTGTTCTCAGAATAAATTAAATCATGCTTACCATAAACATCAAAAATATTCAATGCTGGAATCAAATGGAATCACATTAAGTCCTTATTATTATCTTGTTGCAACATATTTGCCTAAATGTTTGTAAATATGTAGAGTGTTTGTCAGGTTTCCATAAAATTATCAAGTTTTAAAAACTGTCTTGCCTGCTATTTTCATCTGGAACCCCGACACAGCTGGAGATGCTGCACATAATTGGTAACATTTTTACATTTTTTACATATATTGCTGAAACAAATGGATATAAGTTATTAATTTGAGTCATTTCCCTGTAGACATCGATTCACTCAGTCCAGCAAGCACATTTCTTTAAATTTAACACTGCTTTATGTTATTTTTCTATCTCACTTCCTTTTATTTAACACTTTGTAATGACTCTTTCTTGTGTCACCGCTCCTCCCACTGCCAGCCCAGTTAAGGAGAATGTGCAGCTATTGAGCAGCTGCCTCCATTAGACATACAAGTCCTGCTGTTACCATAGATACCAGTTGTAGGTGCATATATGGCATATGTGCCACATATGTGCACCTGTGTACTTGTTGTATTCATTGTCCATTTTAATGAATGTGGTTGGTTTGGGTGTTATTGTACATCTTCTCCTTCACCATATTGAGATTGCAGTTGGCCTCTTTGTTAATCAAATAAATGAGTCCATCCGGCTGTTCACTCATTCAGTCACAGGAAGGAAAGGGGTTTGAGATGTTTTCTGTATTCAGCCACTGTGAACATAATTAGGGAATATGATAATGAGTCATCAGCAATGAGCTCCATCGTCCGGACCGATTATCCCCAGTACCTCATGTCTCCTCTGTCCTAGCAGGGTCCATGTAAAGGATAGCTGTAATTAGAGGGATTGAAGAAATATAATTACATTCCACCCCATGCTCTGGAGACCACAGGCAGGAGTGTGAGTGTTTATACTTACACACTTAAAACAATTTTTTTTTTCATCCATGCATCCCATTGGGCAACACTTAAGACACCCTTAGAGCGACTTGTGGTTGAGTGTGCTGCTCAGGGACATGTAACTGTGGAACGTCAAACTGTGAGTTGGTGTAGTGTGGGTGCAGTGAGATGCGTCTGCTGTCAATATGTATGTGGTGTGTTGAACTGAAAAGCCTCTGTATGATCCCAGTCAGTTATTCAGGGTAAAGCTTTCACTCAGATCCATCTGACATCCATTTAGTTTTTTTTTGTTTTGTTTTTTTTTTACAACTGGCGTCAGTGTTTTCAGCCTAATGTGGGTTCAGTGTATCTAGGTAGATTTTTTCTCTTTTTAATATACCACCAAAAGATACTGAAAAGAACAGCAATACTGTGATCTGTATCATTTTCAGAGGGATTCGTCTCAGTGGGTGAAGGGTCATTATAACATTGTTTTTCCCCGTCTCTGTGTGCCAATACTTTCTTCCAAAACTTTTGTCTTTTGAGATGCTTTTCCTTAAGATGTAGAACAAAAACATTCCTTTCTAACTCCCTCTACCAGACCGGAATGCTGACTGTCAGACTAACAATTTGACTCTGCAAAACCTGAAGGGATGGATGGAGAGAAAAAGAGACAATGCTCAAATCCTCTGCTTAAACAGATTTCTGAAATGAGGGCTGCATCATTAGCGCCATTACACTTTGGGCATCTTTCTCCGTCAGCAATGACATCTTTGCCAATATTTGAAATCTTCGGGCACACTGTGATGAAGCAGACATAAGCTTTGCCCCCCCCCCCCATTGCTTTTGACTTGTCAAAGCCTCTCAAGTCATCGTAATTAGCTGTAGCATTTAATTTATTTCTCTACACCTTTGATGCCAGGGGTCGAGGCATGTCTGCAGGCAGGCAAACGGGTGCCTGAAAACGAGCACGAAGCAGGAGAAGCTCCCCGACGCAGTCGAATCAACAGATGTAGCTTGGTAAGTGAGAAGCATACAAACAAGCACATGAAATACAGGAGTATAGATTGTCTAGACCCTCTGTCCTTGGGAGAAATGTGTTTTTCCAGGCAGTAAAGCATGATTATTGTTCAGCAGCACAGACTGCCTTAAAAAAAGTACTTGCTTGGGCTCTTTTTAAGGTTTTTACCGCACATTTTGTATATCTGATTTTGCTACCAACTGTTTTTAAACAGGAAAGTACCAATTAATGAAGGCAGGTTTTTTTTTGTTTGGACTGTTATGTGTTATCCACCATGACACATCACCAAAAACACACCGCCGCCTCCTCAAAGCCCGGATCATGCTGATTTTGTATATTGTTTCTGCAGGTCCTGCTAGATTTGAGAGGGTAATGGGCAAAATCAGTGCAGTCATACTCTGTTAAATCCTGCAGTCTAAGACAGAACTGTGATTTCTGAAAGGATTATTTTTCCAGGAGTCACAACAACTCCAAACAAAACCACAGCCACAGAGAACTAGCTTCAAAACTACAACTGGCCCACAGCCTCTGTTTAAACTAGAATATGTGGCTGGGCCTGGACATCGCTCCAATGCCCTTGAAATTTAACTAAACTGAAAAAGGAGAGGGAGACATTAAACGTTACATATATTATCTAGAGACTACACACATTCAGGGCTTTATGTCCTACTAAATACTGGCAGCAAAACTCTGCAAATACATTATTGCCAAAATCTTCCTTATTTGATCTGATTTCTACAAAGTTTTTTTTTAATTTTTTATGATGCATCATAATTTGACTTTTTTTTTTTAAAATCCTTTTTTTTAAAAATGTAATTTTACATTCTGTTGTGATTCCCGAAGGGAAACTAAGAATGCACTCTAGTATCTTAGTCATGAATCAATCACAAGCATGGATATCAGTACTGTATGTGCATTCCCCTGTAATACACACAACCACACACAAGGGGGCCTGTAACCATGCAACGGGAGGTAGAGTGACAGGCAGCCCCTTTGTGAAGCGCCCAAATGAACAACTTGTAAAGGGGACGGCACCTTGCTCAAGGGCGCCTCGGCAGTGCTCCAGAGGTGAGCTGACATATCCCACTGTCAGAGATCCATTTTACACCCTAGAGTTGAGTTAACTAATGGTGTGAACAGAACAGTCTCCAGTGACGTAACTTACTGAACGACTTAGCGTTGTTGTTTAAAGCAGCAGCTGAAGAACATTGCTAACGAAAAATGTCTCCTGTTTTTGAAACAAAGAGACCAATCATGCGTATGGGACACTCGTAAAATCAAAGTTATTTGAAAAAATTTAAACTTGAAATTATTCAGTGCTTAGCTTCCAAACAGGAAGGGCAAAATTTGTTTCTGTTCTCACAAGGAGGATATTTGCCGATGCTCCCACTGGGTGACATGTTACTGCAGAGGATAACAGATGTCTTCATGACCCTCCTTTTAAAAGTTAAATTAAACTGTGTTCTTTTCTAGCTCCCTCCTCTCTTCGATGGATGTTTCTTCTTCTTACTTGGCCCATTTAAGACACCCTCCAAAGATAAACTTGCCAAGCTCATCCATGAAGGAGGGGGTCAAATTCTGAAGAGGCAGCCCAAGCCCGAAAGCGACGTGACACAGACCCTGAATGCCGCTGCCTACCATGCGCTGCCTGGTTCCGACCAGTCCCTCTGCACCCAGTACATCATCTATGACCCCCAGGGCCATCACAAGCCAGCAGTGGTGAGGCGGGGTAAGGTGTGGTCAGCTTCTTCCTCCTGGCTCATTAACTGCATCACTGCTTTTTACCTCCTCCCAGTGCCAGAGCCATAAATATTAGTCTATACAAAGTCCCCCATATTTCTGTACTATCATGTATTGTGGGCATGCTCATACTGCATATTCTTTGTTTAATTTCTCACAACATATAAAACAATAATGTGATATTTCAATTAAAGAGTTTTTCTGTCAGATTTGTTGTTGCATTTTTCCTTTTGAGGCTCAGGGCTGATATTGTTTCTACTACTAAATGTTTTTTGGAAAATGTATAGTTTCACTTTATTCTGATCTCTTAATATTCAAATGAGACATTTGGAAATAAGAATTAGGCTAAGCTATCATAGTCATTTTTTGAACTGTGTACCAATGCTCCACTGGCTGTCTTCATGAGTCAGGTGAAAAAGTCAACCCAGAAGGTCTGCGCTGCTGTGTACCAAGGATGAGTTTATTATGGTGGGTTTATGTGACCAGATGTTTTACAGACAATTGCATGCAATCTGCTCATATTGATTGTAATTCAGGTATGTATCTGGTGTGACAGCAATGTAAACAGCCATCATATTTCATGTATATTGGTGGACAGCATGAGGAGGATTTAAAATCCCAGCATTCACTGATGGATAGTTCATTACAAACCCTGCTTCATTACTGACCCGTCACCAGCCTCTTGATGGACAAATCTTTGTCTGTGCTGCACATACAGAATGTACATCTATTTCCTTTAGCCTTTTATTGGTCTAAATTGTTTTGGAACCAGATTTGATCTCTTATCTGGTGCAGAATCTCTTAGAGTAGAATTGTATTCCATAATCTGCATGGTTTTACCCAGAAGGAGATAATTATCTAATTGAAAATTTTTCTGAAATAAATTGAGGAGGTGGGTCCCCCCCAAATAAAGAAATCAATAGAGATTCTTAGTGCAGAAAAGGAAAAACAAAGCAATTACTTACTCAATTGAAACAATGCCACTTGCTGTGTCCACACTGTGTGTGTGTGTGTGTGTGTGTGTGTGTGTGTGTGTGTGTGTGTGTACATTCACCAACAACACTGGGTTGCAGGTGTGTGTGTTTTTAGAGGTCTTCTGCTGGCCATCACCCAAGATCCCATTTTCAACGGGATTAGTCAGGAATGCAACTAATTGCTATTGATTGCTATTTGCTGCATAAAATTGCTTCCCTTTGCTTGTCCACGGTGGGAGGTGGGAGAAGGCAATTAGTAGTGCAGACGAGATAGAAGCCCAAGCTGACTTGTAATGAAATGGAGTGGAGGAATGAACCTGTGAGTAATGCCCTTGAACTCCCTGAGCACGACAAAACCATTATGCGCTGGTATCTCCTTGTTTTCTCCCTCACAAAACCTCAGTTCAGGAAAATGCCGTACTTTATTTATTCTCAAATGTTTTGCTCATAGAAAGGTTGAATGGAATTTTTGTGCACCCTGAGTCAGCTGCAGTTTTGAGGATCACACTCTATTTTTTATTATGTATTTTTTAAATAAAAGAAATTGTGGCTTAATTGTCCTAAAGGATTCAGCAGTCAGCAAGATCTGTGTCCATGTAAAGACAGAACATTTAAACTTTTAAATAGTTGTTAATTGAATTGTTTTCATGGTCATCTGGTGTCCTCTATCATTTCAAAATCTTCCAGGTGAACAAAAAAGAAATCCACACTCATTCAGAATAACACTTCAAGTCTATTTAACAAAATAGGTTTTGTCTTGATGAATGATACACATCTTATATCTTTTTTGTTGTTTTACTCCACCTCAGATTTCAGAATAAACATTTTACGATTGAAGGTATTTACATATGAACATTGTGGGGAGCACCAAGGGTTTTTTAACATTTTAATAAACATATACAGAGTGAACCTGTGTGAGCTTGTAATATACAATCAAAGATGCTCAAGATTTTAAACAGAACTTCATATTCTGAAGAAATTATCCCACATGAGTCCACCATGAACAGACCCTTGGTGCCCCAAACACCAATACAATTGATTATTCAATAACAGTGTTTTCTCTTCGTATCCTCGCTTGCACTCTGTTGGTTTTCAGGCACACGTAAGTAACAGTTTTGTCGCTGAAAAGGGATAGTAAACAAAACAATAGTTTGTAGTTTCCAGCTACAGTTAGTCAGTGTCTCATGGAAGAATGAATGTTATAACTTTACAAAATGCCAAAGTACAAGCCTGCGGTTTGAACGGTGGAAAGAAAGACGGGGTAATTTAAATAGGCATAACAGGACAGATATAAAGACTCCAGTTTCAGATGACATGTCCTTGAAACTGCAGGGAATATGAATGTATGGATGGAGGCTCTCTTAGATGAGTTTAGTGGGTGTGTGACATGCATACGGTTTTCATTAAGTATTTGTAATGCCGCCTATTCTTTCTAACAACACACAGGAATGTGTTTTATGCTAATCCACACAGATCCCAGTTCAGCCTGTTAAGATAAAAGTAGCATTCATACCACCCTTTTTAAGGAGTCAGCCCACTTCTGGTGCAGAGCAGTGTATCCACCAGTACGGTCCTCACTGTGTGCCTGCATCTCATTTTGCAGGATGAAAAAAATGTCTTCCTCAGCTTTCTTTAACTGTACAACCTCTTCTGAATATATTACTTGCATATTGGCTTTTCTTTGTCTCTTTTTTCTTTTTTTCTTTTTTTGTTTCCCCACCAGCAGCTCAAATCATGATTCAGGTCTCGTGGGCTTGGTGTGGAAGGTTTTACTCTCCATTAACCACTCCCTTCACTTGTACCTGCCAGCCGTGGATAAGCCAATTTAATTTAACAAATTTAAGAAGATGGGAAGGAACCTCTTAGAAAGCAATTAAACACTTCATTTTCAATGTCAGAATGCTGTCAAGATCAAATTGCCCAATAGTTCTGTGTGACTTTTTGTCCTCGAAGCATTTCCATTGGTCAGATACAACACTCTATTAGGAGCTACCATCTTTGTCCTTGTGCTTCCTCTAATTCATCCTGCTGAAATATGGGAGTGTGAAACAACTGGTTTGGGGTATACCATTAAAGTAAAATATTGACCCAAGCTACACATAAAGCAGACTTGGTTGTGAAGTCAAAGGCCATGCTTTGTGAATCATATCTGGAATAGTATCAATAAGGCATCAGTAGTGGCAGCAATGCCTTTGAATTAGCTGACATACTTTTTCTCTGTTGCTACCCTGTGAAAAAATTTGAATGTATTTTTGGATCCAAGTGTTGGCTGAGTAATATTTTGCTTTTTAAGTAATTTAAATGAATCAAGCTGCATTTATTAATCCTAAAATGTTTGAAGCAGTCAGCCTGCAGTTGATGAACTATTGATGTCAGTTTTGTTTTATAACTGTGAAGACCTCAAACCAGATGGATGAGGTCTGTCTTTTCACACTCCAAGACACTACATCACTGCAGCTTAATGATGAAAATGACTTGAACTCCATTGTTGCACCTTATATCGCATGACACCCACACACTTTCAATTTTGTGATTCCTCCAGCATCCACATGATGCAGTGAAGGCCCACACAACATGCAGATTCTTCCAAACATCACATTTAATGCCTTCAAATGTGTCCTCCTTAGCCATTGGTCTTTATCCTATGTTCATTTCTGTCTCATTACAGAATGTTAGCAGCTGCTATTAAACAGCCCATCCATCACTGCTCAGGAATGGGGTCCTAAAGGTTAACAGGAAAAGGTTTTAATGGAAATGGAAAGAAAAAATCTAGTGATGAATGGCATCAGCTTAACGGAATTCACCTTTGAATTAATGACTAGTATTTATCATTTCAAAAATATCAGATTTTGGGCCCTGGTTGGGTTCTTTTTTTTATGTTCAAACTGATCCACTTGAGGACCACGGAGGAAAATATCAAGGTGATACATTAACCTGTCTGTGTTACAGCCTTAGCTATAGCCACATCATACTGCAAAAGCTATTAAATGTATTACATAATCTACAACAGGTTTTCACCATAACAAGCCTCACACTTTTTTAAGAGCTTAGGTGATTTTATGAGACTATGGGGTAAATGGTGAGCTTGTGAATGTTTTCATGGACGATGTGCACGTGAAGTGTGAATTCTGCTTAAAAGCTTTTAAACATATTTTTGTGTTCCCACCATGCAGGCTATACCAGAGCCAATCATCCATCTGGATGTTTTATCAGAGAATATTCCTCGATAAAGGGAAATTAAAGCAGGCTGCTCTTGGCTCACTAATTGCTTTGACAAGAAGTTCAATATACTGGAGAAAAGATATTTTTGGAGGACATGAACGTCTAAGAGAAAACAAAGAGAAACAAGCTGGAAAAGGACTGCCCAAATTTGTTGTTTTAATGCAGCATTGATGGATTTTTCATCTATCCTTGTAGCTGCTGGAAACTATCTTCAATGTCTTTCATCCAATTCTACAGCACCAGCTTGGCCTGCTTGTGCTGATACTACAGAGAAACTTGATGAAAATCCACAGTATGTTCATGAGTAAATTCACGGTTTTGGGGAATCATAGCAGGTTATAAAAAATGACAGTAGCATTGTCTGAGTGTTAGAGGTGAATTCTTTTCACGGAGACTAAAAAGTATGAAGTCTTATGAAGACACAGACATTTATGCATGATGTGTATCTTGTAAACAAGCCCAGTGTGAAGTTGTAAAATTCAAGCACACCACTGCAGTGCTTTCTCTCTTGTCAATCTTTGTGATGGAAAAGAAAAAGTGCTGTTAAGTGTGCTTACGGTTTGTTTTTCCTGTTGTCGGAATTTTACAATACCTGCGCGAGTGCAGCGGATGAGTGCAACAAGCCAACGGCGTACACAGAAATCAACATGAGCAAGTCAACACTGCAAATGGTTAGGAAAAGAGTCAAGGAGCGTAGAAACTTTTCGTTTGAGAGCAGCAAGTCAAGCAAGTCAACTTTGGAAAATAAGATGATTAAAACTGTAGGATGGAAACAGCCATGAGACAAAGTCCATCTTCTTCCCAGTGGCTAAATTTGTATTTTGTGTGAAGCTTGTGAGAGCATGAGTCGATACAACGCTGTCTCAGGTTGTTTAGGAATTGTGCTCCTGCCCTGTCAATCATACAAAATGGTGTAGTAGGCAGGGCCTTGCCTGAGCTTTTCCACCATCCTCCGTGGAGTCTCTCTATGACAACGACTGGCCGTTGAGACACTCCCGCCGCAAGCACTGTGCCGGCTTCCACCAGTCTCCGTTGTGGCAGCGGCAGATGGTGCAGTCGTCCACCTTCACTTCAATTCCAGCTGGGATGATCGTTGTTCCAGCGAAGCAATTTGGACCTGCCGCAATGGGAAGAGAAGGAAATGGGGGGGGGGTAAGACAGTGGAGAAAGAATGAGAACGACAAGAAATGGATGTGCCTCTCCCGAGAGCTTCTCTTTCTTGGAGGGGTGGTGGACTGATGCAGAGAGCTTTGGGGAGTTAGGAGAGTCAGAGCAGACGCACAGATCTTTTCACGGGCATGCACCGATGGGCTTGTTTTTGCAACGCTAAAGCGCTTTTGTTAGTCTCCCCTTCTCCCTCGACATGGAGTGCTTTGCATCCTAATGCGCCGCAAGCAGAAAAGTGCCAGGCTCTGGCTTGGCAGTACAGAGAGGCTGGAGTACAGAGAGAGACGGAGGAACAGAGAAAGAAAACTGATTTGAGGGGCAGCAGGGAGGATGGTGTTAATCACTTTGGTCTCTATGAAAAGGCCATTGAACTCCTTAGTAATTCCTTACATGGTTTCCTCCAACCCGCATGCACACACATAGACACCATACTGATGTTTAAATCGGTAAAAGAACTGTGATTCATTTTAACTCCTGATTTATCCTTAAACTACTGTAGGATCTACTTGTTCCTTCTAAAATATGTTGGATGTAGTACCAAATAGAAAATCTAATTTCTATGTATTCAATTGCCTCAGCAGATAGAGACAGATTAGCCGGAATATGATTTCTGCTGGAGGAACTGAAAAAACAACAACAAAAAAAACAGGTACTTTTGTGGTAACGCAGTAAATGAATTTAGTACCACATGAAGTAAATATATCTAAGTCTAGGTGACGTCTTTCTCTGGGGGAGGCAGATTATGTCACAAATTTGCACTAGTTTAAGTGGATGTGACAGAAACTCTATAGATTGTTTTCAGCACTGGAAAACTTGCTATATTCAAGGATTATCTATGATCTGTCTTAAAAAACTCATGTCTCATTACTTTTAAAAATCACAATAGTTTTAATGGATGAGATTTGGGGCGGCAGTGGTTCAGTGTTAGAACGGGGGTTAGAGCGGGTCGTCCAATGTTCCCAGTTCAGCAGTTCGATTCCCACTCCCGCCCAAAAACACCCGCAGTGTGAGCTAACAGTGGGAGGCGGCAGCTCACCTCCGGAGCACTGCCGAGGTGCCCTCGAACGAGGCACCGTCCCCTTTACAAGTTGCTCATTGTAACTACTACCCTTTGTGTGGAGTGGAGTCTTAATTTCCCATCAGGAATTAACACAGTTAAAAAATAAATAAATAATTATTAGGGGCTCCAGCAAATTTCATTGAAAACAGGCTAAAAAAAACCTAACAACACAAAAGTGAAACTAAATGCAGTCAATTTTTGGACCCTGCATTTACTGGGTAAATTTGTTGTGAGACAGCTGCATATTTACTCTATTTGGGCACAGCTTTTTTTCATGTAAGCCATATCCCAGAAATATTCCAGTTATGTCAAAATATGCACAGCTGAAGCATCAGCATCTCTGCTCAGTCATTATTTACGATCCCCTAGAGCATTGGTTCTTAACCTTGTTGGAGGTACCGAACCCTACCGGTTTCATAGACTCACTCACCGAACCTTTCTTTAGTAAAAAAATAATAAAATAAAATAAAATTTAAGACATAAGTACAGTATTTTCCATACAATAAGGCACACTGGATTATAAGGTGCACCTTAAATGAATGGCCTATTTAAAAAAAAAAAATCATACATAAGGTACACTGGATTATAAAGCGCACTGGATTATGAAACGCATATGAGAACTCATCTTCAATGAATGGTCTATTTTAAAACTTTTTTTCATTATAAGGCACATTGGATTATAAGAAATTGAGAAAATTAAAGGCTTTTAGGTGTGGAAAATACTGTATATGTTTTACTGGTGTATTTAATGAATTGTGCTGCACCGTTTTCAAAGAACAAAACCAAGACAGTGCATGAACTCACATGAATTGACCTACCTGCAAATCAGTGTGACTTCTGCTGTTGTTACTGACAGACCAGTTCAGATATGCGTGGCTTCACCTTGGCAAGTGCTACTCTTATGCCATTTTCACAGCAAAGTCTGTTTCTTTTGTTTTCCATACAGCTTAAGGTAGTGTTCCTTTATTTTTGCCAGTGCGAGACCAGAGTTGCTCAACTTGACATTGCAAATCATGCAGAATGCTGACTCCCATCATGTTCCGTTATACAGTACATGTAAATTCACGTTGCACATATTGCTTCGACCATTTTCTTTTTTTGGTCAACATAGTTACTATGAACTAAAATATTAAGAAAGCAATCAGATGTCGTACCATCATGACAGGCATACATCGACTACTGAGTGTGCAAAATCCCATGTAGCACAGGTAGGCTAATCGATGTAGCGTCACGTGATCACCTGCAGGCAAAGGGGGGCGTGTCATGAATTGACACGATGTGTCAAACGTACACATCGTGTCAGATGTTTTGACACATTATGTTAAGACAAAACATCTGCACTTCTCCGTCTCCGCCGAACCCCTGAGACCGACTCACCAAACCCCTAGGTTTCGATCGAACCCAGGTTAAGAACCACTGCCCTAGAGATTTAGAGCGGTAACTGCAGATGCCTTGCTTGTGTTTGAATCAAGTTAGGTCTGCAGAATGGTCTGCTTTGAGGAACTCCAGAAAAAAATCTCCCTCACAACCCATGAGTAGGTCATTAAATGTATTTTTGCACACCAACCTGTTTTTTTTGCCCCCAGCTAATTAGACAATCATTTTTATTTGATACAGTGCTGAAGTTATGATGTTGTATTTTTCTATTTTCTACCTAGCTCGATCAGTGATTCTTTCTAGAGAGATGTATTTTCATTTGGGTCCACTCCACAATTTAATTAATGGGTCAATTCCTTTGCCTATTCTACACCCTTTCACCAAGTTTCATATTAATGGAGCAAGTAGGTTTCCCGTGAAACCTCCACACAAACAGACAAACAAGCCTAACTAAAATCTTAACTGCCTTTCCAGAGGTATATAAATAAGCCCTGTGCATTTTCTTTGTTTTCACAGCTGACCCCAGTCATCGTTGCAAATTTGCATAAAGAACAGAGCTTTATCAAAAGCACCACCCACAGCAACAATTTCTGCTGTCTCATTAAGAAACAAGCTGATTTTTGTGGAAAACACAAACTTTCCTTTCTTGCATAGCAAAAATTCTGACATACATAGCTAGAAAAAACATGGGACTAAATAATGATGCATTATCACAAATAATCAATTTACTCATTGCTTAATTTACTTCATCTGCTTCATAGACCTACTATTATAAATGCCAGCTAAGTAAATGGGACACTTTAATAGACCAAAGTCATTCATAATTGCCTCTGCTTTTCCTGCTGTGACAAACATGAATATTAGCAGTGTAAAAGGCCTTTGAGTGTTTTTAAAGTAGTAAGTAGTAAAACAACTCAAAGCCCTTGAGTATAGGTTTAAAAATAGATTCTTTCTTGGCTGAATATTGCAAAAGTCACAGCTATTCAAATGTCAATACATTATTTCAGTCAGGAAATACTCTTTTGTGTGAAGTTCATAAAAATACAAATTTGGGTCTTTGGAGATTAAGTCCTGTTGTGATATCATATTTTTTTTATGAAGATGCTGTTTGTTTAGTGATGGGATACACAATGATGATTGAAGACTAATGTGTCAGAGAGTGGCGTGAAAGAGAGCTGACAGAAGCAGAGAGGGGAATAGATTTCAAGTTTCACAACACAAAATGATGGGCTGATGGAAACTGTCGTAAAAGCTCACCAAATAAACACCCATTCAGTTAATTAAGAAGAAGCAGAGGAAGAGAAAGTTCTGAATGAGAATAAGAAGATCTTTCCGGTTGATCTTATGCTGAACTTCATTTGTCCACAATCATGATTTTTTCCAAACATTATCCAAGTGTTTAATAGCCTAAAGATAGGGAAATCGGATTGGCCAGTAACTCCCAATAATTCATAAACATACTCCAGGTGTCTGAGGGACTAAGATCAATTACTTGTGGTCTTAATGAGTGAAAATAACATGCAGGAGGCCATAAAAGTCCTCATAGCACTGAGAAAGAGTGCTATTGGCTACCTGTTATCCCCATACCTCTGCATGGATGAGCCCCATGGTCTATTTGGACCTGATAAAACCTCTTTGATCTTAGCTTAGAGGAGACATTCACATTGCTTGCCAAGTCTTAACTTTCATTGATTTGCCTCTGGACAGCTGGCACAGGTTACAGGACAAACTCAGCAGAGGTTGATGAGGGAGGCATTTGACTGGTGCTGCTGCCAAGAGTGATTGTTTATAGCAAGATAGATTTGGAGCCACAAGGACACAGTTTTGGGTACTTGTCAACGTTCGAAGGACACACTGTCACCCATGAGGCCAGTGTATAGTGAAGTAAGGGTGTAGTCAACATGATTGTCCTGGGTCAAAACTGACCCAACCCATCATGCTTTGTTGAGTACAGCAGGAGTAAATCCATATTAGAAATCATTACAATATATTATTGTGGTTCTTGCCAATAGGTAAGGACTGCTCCCATAAAAACTGACTTACCAAAAAACTTTGTATTCGCTGAAGAACTGTAACTTGTCTTTGGAGCATGTCAGTCTGAATATGTTACCTACAGTTGTGTAGCCAGCTATATCACTGTCTATGTCTATGTCACTACTACTCTGTGATACGTCTGTTAAAAACCCACGTCACCCTTCAGGCAGAAAAGATACGGCATATGTTTTAATCCTGTCTTGCTGACATAACGCTGACCATTTTCAGACTACCTCTTGAGCATTTTTACCCCACTTCATTTATATAATTACTAGTATTCCCTGATGAATTTAAAGAGTATATTCCTGATGAAGATTAGAGCTGAATCAGCCAGACTCAGTGAATGTGGAGCACAGAGATAAGCCCTCCCAGTGGATGAGTATTCTATTGTGCCGCCTTCTGCTCTCTGTTGCTGCTCTCATGGTGAAAGACACAACCTGAAACATTTTAATAATGGGAGTCTTTAACAAAACCTTGGTAACAAGATGTATTGATTTGGTGATTTCTATCTACAAAGGTATCAATCAAGGTTAATACCAGAAATCATGAATTTAAAAGTTTTTTAGAGATTGAACTCTCAAATGTTCAGCTATTAACCTCATTTAGTGTAATTGTAACTGAAGACAAAATGGTACTTTAATTACAAAGTAACTGAAAGTATGAATAATGGGAGGTAATTATCAGCATGCAAACCTCAATAAGAAATTATCCATTACAATTTTGTAGGCCCTTGATTTTTCTAAATTTTTGGACAATTTAAGAACTCAAAAGCTTTTTGTATCTTAAAATGAGTGTTTGACCTACGCTGGAAGAAAAGAAAAAAATGGAAAAAATATACTTTCTTCACAGCAGAGTTTGTTAGCAGATGCAACATTTTAATGAGCCACGGCATTATGTTTACTGTAAGAAAATCAGAAGATATAATACATCTTTTTGGATGGTCACATCAAATTTTTTTGTCAGGATATGATTTATTTGGATTGTTATCATAATTGCATCCTTTTTCTATTGCAGTTGGTAACGATGCAACAAAGAAGTTATAATATGAGCAATAATAAAAATCTATACATTGCAATCAAAGCTTTCTTTTTTTTTTTTTAAAGTGCAGCCATATTTTGGAATTTATGAAAGACTCTCTGCATACTTGGGTAAATGTCATGTTAGCATTCGTGTTGTTTTTAAAATTAGAAGTTCGACAATGTCAAACTGTCTGATTGTGCATTTGTTACTTAGCTAAATATTATAATTCATTTTCTACTGCTTCTTATGCTTTGCCGGTCACAGGAGTTGCTGTAAGCCAATCTCAGCAGGCTTTGGAGCAAGAAACTTGGGTACATTCTTGCTGCGCCACCAGAGTGTACCCATAACCCATTTTTATTTGGGTTATGAGGCAAGCTAATGAGTATACAGATACCAATGTATATCATAAAGCCTGCAGTTTTGTGTTTTTTTGATGCAGCCTTAGCAGGTTTACACTCTGTATGCCTATTTTATATGTTTCTTTATTTTGTCATGTGCAGCTGTAAAACTTTATATATCCCCCTCTCTAGAATTATAAATTATTATAATTCACTCTGAGAATTATCATCCTGAGCATGTTAGTCCAATATTCACATTTGGCTCAGAAAGCAAGCATTGCTGAGGATAGTTAAATGATGTTTTCATTAAAAATAAGCAGTAAAGTAATTTGGCACGGAAAATTCACTGCACCAAAAAACTGCCATTGATGTATGTGTCTTCTATTCCTGGTCATGACAGGCTGGTGCACATAAAACATTAATATTTTAAAAGGGTCATTGTGATTTGAAGCGCTTGCAGCAGGTGAAGAAAATGACAGATTCCTGACTATCTTCCACTAATTGCATGACTGAGTGGAGCACATAAATGGATGTCTTCCGTTCACAATCCCCTACCCTTCGGCTAAAATTGAAGGCTAAATAGCATTCTTCATTTTCCTCTCACCACAGCTCTTAGTCATTCATTCCCGTAGAGACCTATCTGTTTGCCTGACCAGGCACCCTTGGGGAGCCTAGAAACGACAAGCCTACCCTGAAATGCTAAGGGTGTCACTGTGTCCTGTCAGCCTGGATTAGCTCTCTCCTAGCAGCTTCTGCAGCCTTGTTAGTATGTGTGTGTGTGTGTGTGTGTGTGTGTGTGTGTGTGTGTGTGTGTGTGTGTGTGTGTGTGTGTGTGTGTGTGTGTGTGTGTGTGTGTGTGTGTGTGTGTGTGTGTGTGTGTGTGTGTGTACTGGAATGAAAGAAAGAACGCAAGAGGATAAGGAGGAGGAGAGACAGCATTAAAGGAATTGTGGGTAGCTTTGGTGAAATAGCCATTTAGCATCCGCCTCAAACTAAATCCCTTTCTTCACATTTATAGGTCAACTGCTGCTTGAAAAAAAAAGGGGGGAAATATTTCAAGATATTTTCTTTTCAAATACAGGGACGATAAGTAAACAGTTTTTTCTATTTTTGGTGTGACAATCAACATAATGAGAAGACCGCAATGCAATAACAAGGCATGTAATCATGAGAACACATCTTTATTGTTCATCAAGTTCTCCTTTGAGATCACAAAAACTTTCTTTGCTAGCACTTTGAGCTCTCATATTATCTTCTGTTCCAATCTCAGTACTGAAACGTTACAAAATCCATCATGACTGCATTTCATGTTACCTTTGGGCATGATGCTGTCAGTCATCCCAGTCTGGATAACGCTCTCTTTACTGTGCTTTAGTCATGGAACTCCATCTGTCCCCAGAATTGTTCCTGGCAAAGGGAACTCTCCTACCTTGCTTTGTAAATTACCAATGAAACACTGAAATCCTATAATTCTAATTTAAGGATTGGGTCTGTGTGACAAGGGCACCAGAGCACTGGGAAATAAAAAGCTCTCTGAGGAACCATTAGTCCGTCCCACCATGCCTTAAATCAATGGCCTAATGTTTACCCTGCATAGTGTGTCATTTATAATTAAAACTAGTACTGCTCATTAGTGTCCAATGGGCCCAAGGTAATAATTTTAAATCATAGAACATCAATTACATCCTTATCCTCTAAAGGCACTGCCATCAAATAGTGATACTGCAGATAAACTCACCATCATTGGTTTAATGAAAATTTAATGTCTTCTAAAGAGTTCCAGAGGAGATGAGTGTTTACCGTTTTTACAGATGGGGCAGCACTGCTCCGGCTCGTACACAGGGTTGACACACTCTGGGACGGCACAGTCAGACACCACACAGTGCACCTCATTATTTGGTTCGCAGCGGCACCATTCACAGGGCGACGGCTGTGGATTGAGAGAAAAGAGAAAAGGAGGATTGAAATTAGATGATTTAGTAGGTTTCAACTCTGCTGCTCTACGTGATTACTGCTGGTCATTTGAAGAACCCAACCTGCTCTGGTATTTTTGTTCTTTTGATTTTTTGTTCTCTCCCAATTAAAATGTTCTTATTCTATCCATCTCATGCTGTCTTCATAAACAAGCAGTATAATTAATTATTCACAAACCCAGCTTTATTAGGCTGCTTGTCTCTTAACAAACAAAGCTGGTAGAAAGAAATAACTAATATGAGAGTCCAGAGTGCACCATATTTAGTATTTTGGTGCATTCTGCAGTCTACCTCAGGAAACAGTCCAGAGGCTTATTTTACCACCTCTGCAACATGTAAATTAGTGTTCTGCAGCTCTCTGTGCTGCTGCCTCTTAGTTGACTCTATCTTCACAAAGTCTCTTGACCAGAAAATGAACTGTAATGCATTACATGGAGTGGAAAAATACAAACTGTTTCCAGATCGCAAAAGGTCAATTGTGCATCATATTAGATTTACTTTATGCTCATCATAGTAAACAGTTTTCGAGGGCCTTGCATTAGATCTGCTCTGTCAGTGACTCTATACTCTGCACTGTTCTAAGTGGGAACTCATGTTTCAGATTTGATATCCGTCTTCCAGTTTACATTTGATAAAATACAGATTTTTCTAGGTAAGTAGAACAATCTTTGAAACGCAGTAACAGCAGTCAAATACAATGGTTCAGATGAGTCCTAATAAAGTGGGAGAATTATTATAATTTTTCTAAATTGCAGCAATACATTTTTTTGGATGCTTAATATTTTATAGTCCAAACCACCTAATTATTGAGAAAATATAGTCACTTGTCCAAAAATTATATACTTCAATTTTCCATATATAATATGGCTCTTGACTGTATGTTTCTTGAAAGGAATATTTTAACTTACAGATGATTGAGGAGATGGATTTCACTGCAAACTATATGCAGTTGAAGCAGACATTTGCTTCAACTAGTTAGGTTAGCAAAGTATAAATAATACAATGAAAGAAAAGAGTTAGCCTGGTCCATTTCAATAGTCAATAAGCTTTTCTAAGTCACTCCTCTCATTTTATCTTTCTCTGAAGATGATCTGGCTATTCCCCAAATGTCAACCTAGTCATTATAAAGCCATTATGCTCTGGAATTATTATTATTTTTCTTATGGTGCAATCACAGATCCTAAATGCATATCAAGCAAAAATGTTTTTTGTTTTTCATGGAAATTTATAGCTGTCTGGGTGCACTGCAGCAGCAATCGAATAGGATCAACAGTAAAATAGGGAGGGGTTGGGGTCACTAAGGAAAACAAATGCATAATCCATTCTCTGATTGTGGCCATGCTTCCTGAAGCTAAGCAATCTGTATGCAGAATGAGATCTTAAAGAAAATTGTGGAGTCAAGCATTGAACTCAATTTGAGGATCAAAGACAATTAAAAAAAAAGAACTCAATAAACCTTAAAGTATTTTCATAAAGTCTGACAATGTAGAAGATGACTCATTATTCTGTAAACCTTCCTGTTTTGCTCCCATGGAATGCTGATTGGTGCTGAACAAACTTTATTTTATTTATATGTTGTGAAGAATGCGAAAATAAATCTCAAAAAATTATCCAGGGCCAAACATTGAGCCTGTCTGATGGTCACATTTTCACTGTAGGCTATCTGAACTGAGTTCTGAAGAGACTTAAAAGCAAGTAATGAACTCTAAAATCAGAAACTGTATTGGTGCACTCATCTTTTATTACTGCAGGTAAAATTGAGAAACTAAAAGGAGAATTCTGTAGAGCCCTGGCAGAGAGAAACAAAAATGGGTTCGTTTGCAAATACAAAAAAAAAAGAAAAGAAAAAGCTCAGTTGGAACAGAAATAAGAGGCTGGATATGGGGGAGTCAGACAGTGCTGCACTGATGCAGAAATCAGAAACCAGGATATTGTTGAAAGAATAAACAATAAATCATTTGAGAAACCAAATTCCCAATGCTGGATGCAAATTTGATGTCCTGAATATGATAAATGGCTCGGATGTAAACATTCATCATTGAATCAATCTGCATTCATCCATTCGTCTAATGATTATAACAAAACCAGGGTCACACCCATTCAATAATTTTTACTTCATTTTTTTAACGATTAAATTAAAATAACATCCCTCTCCATAAAAGAGATTTCTTTAGGAGTAGACGGTCAATTACATGATAGTTTGAAGTATATAATTATTGTTAAAAGCACTGCAGAAACATGAATTTTCCAACAAAGCAGGACAATTAGTTAAGTGGATGGTGAGAATATTTGGTGAGCTGCCAAAAATAGAGTGAGGACATTCCTCTACAGCAAGACAACAAGAATAATCAGATGCAGTCCCACCGGGGTCTCCGCACGGCAGAGAAATGGTTTCCATTTTTGACTCACATAACATATGACTCTCTATGAGGGTGAAAAGGGAGATTAGTAGACATTATATTCTTCAAAGCACACACCAGTGATGCAGGGCTGAGTCCACTAAACTTTTCATTTATTTTTCTTTGTAAAAGCATGCCTCAAATATTAGCTGGTTGTGAATTGTAGAAATAAATTGGAATTAAAATTAACATGTATATATTACCAATATATTGCCAATATGGTTAGAGGTGATGCAATCAAAATTTCTAAAAATGAATATGGGCCAGGACGACATGTTTGTTTTTTAGGGCTCACATTCATTTTCATTATTATCAAAGTGAAAAGAAGCCGGCATCTGGACACAGTCCATACAAAGGAGTTTCATCACCAGGCTGTAATACTTGGAACATACAACACACAGTGTGTTCTCATTGCTGTAGCACAAAATACATTCAGATTTCAAGAACTGCTTTCTCCCTCAACATCAAAAACCACCTGGACTCATTAAATTCCAATTTGGCATGTTTACACTCTTAATACTCTATTGACAAAAAAGAATGGTGACATTCAGCCCTAAATTACTGAGAAAAACTCAAAACATGTTGTCATGGGCTATAGGAAATGACAATCTATGACATTTTCCTGTATACAATGAATTTGACATAAAAATTGTCATTGGGCCTTAATTGAACATATTTTTACTCATCGATGATCTCTGTGAAAAACATGTGCTGTGCCAGGTTAAGATAAGGGCCAGAGGAAGGTCATGATCCAACTCAGGATGTCCTTCACCTCCCTTCCCATTCTTGAATCCCACAAAGGAATTACTCTCTGCCTCATGCATGTGGAAATCTTGTAACTACACACAACATGATCAGATGTCTTTCTTAGATAAAATGAACCTGGATGTTTTAAAATGTTTGTAGAAGATTACTTGTAGAGATGAACCAGTTATGCAAAACATTTACAAAACATTTACTTCTTAGTTGTAAAATGTGAAGGTCGTATAGCACTACTCTATTTCCATCTATTTTGTAGCTGTACTGTCCAGTGCAACTATCTAGCTATGTATGGTTTTATGTTGGATGACTAGAATTACTTGAGTTCAATTTTGTATTTGGAGTTATTCTGTGCAAAAATGGCCAAAATGTACTGTAGCTCAGACGGAAGCCTGCAATTGCAGTTGCCTCGTAGGCACACACATATTTTAAAAATGTCATTTGAAAAAGACAGCGATTCAATTTCCTTATGACATATAGCTGAAGTCCTTCAATGCAGTCAGTGACATCCGGTGCCTTCAGTACATCCTTTTGTGTGAGCTCTACCACGAAGAGGATCAGTCATGCTTTGGCCCTGCCTCACAAAAGAACATGCATCAACGGCATCAAATTTAAACACACTGACAGATGTTTCGGTGAAGAAAAGTCTCCTTTTGTAGCCTCCTTTTTAGCTGGGTGTCAGAGTGAATCGGCTGTCATGCTTTTCGGTCCCACTCTTTATTTTGAAATGTAGATGGGGCAAGGAAGTGATGCATAGTCAAATAACCTCTAGCAGGGTTCATGCGGTAATGTGAAACACTTTGTGGTGGCACAACAAGGTCCCAGGAACCTCCCCTATGCTGTTAATATAGTAAGAGTGACTGAATTGGGGTGACAGTGTAAATGAATGCTGTGTCGTGCATTTGGATTTAGTTAGTTGTTTCCTGTTATAATTTGAAATGCAATTTCCTAGCGTGTCATGTTTTGCTCTGCACCTACTTCCTTTGTAATTTTGCTGCTTTTGTTGTTGATTTGTTTTGCCTATCCCTTATCAGCTGTCATTCTCTTGTGTGTTTAGTCCGTGTGTGCTCCCCTCTGTCATTATGCGTGTCCTTTCTGCCTCGTGTTTTCCTGGTTCAAGACTATTATTTTTGTCCTGCTCCCAGTAGATATTGCCTGTTTCAGACTGCTTTTCCAGATTGAGCGTCACTTCTTTCCATCGTTTCTGCCTTTTGATTTTTGCTGTTATTGAACTGCTTTTCTGTTCTTGACTCAAGTGTCAAGGTCCAGTTCTTTGTGTTCTTGTTGCACAAGAGTGACAAACTGCTGCAATCCAAATCGAAACAATACAGTGCTGGTGGTCAGGGAATACAAGCAGGAGACAGGTGGCATGGCAAATATGAGAGGCAATGAGTTATAAAAAATGTCCGCCAAACTGTACAAGGTTATTCTGATTGCTATGACATTCAAACAGGAAGTAGTTTTTTGCAAATTCTTTGTGGCATAATTGTTTGTGCTAATAATTTCTTCTAATCAGGTCCCTTATTGCCTCTGGCAAACTGTACAGGAAAATCAATTTGAGGGATCACTTTTACAGCTTTTATGGCTGTTTCGTCTCATAGGTGTCAGAACTGAAAAGTAGAGTCTCTAATTACTGTTGTGTGAGTGATGTGCAGGTAACTCCTTGCTTCTGCGTGAATGTTTTTTTAAATTCTGAAATATGCATATACAGTATCTCTACATTTATGGTGCTTAAATTATGCAATGTACTGTACTGTATTAAGAGAAAACACTAACAATTATTTTTAAAGAGGAAAATGGAAACAAAATTCCCATTATTTGTATATTTTATAGGTGCAAATGTGTTTAAATCATATCCAAAGTTAATTGCAATGCTCAGAATTAGTGAATGCCTTCTTTGTGAAAGTGAAATATGAGAAGAATAATATAATAGAGTAGAACTTGATATGATGTTTGCATGTTTAGCAATAAATTACTTTCATCATGGACGGATTATTAATTTCTTTGAACTCTGCATTTCCCTCAAAATGGGGAATGCAGGAAGAATGGATGGGATTGGTCACATTTGAGTTCACATCCCAGCCCTTGCCTGTTGATCTGGGATCTGAACTCACCCTATAGCTCCTGGTTCTTGATTGCAGCTGTGCTGAGGCCAGAAGCACGCCGGCAGCCATGCTGGGCGGGCTGGTCTCTTCCTCATCTGACGGGGAACCCTGTAGGTGAAACACCTACTAAGGTTGAGTGGCATGACTCTCTCACAGTACATTGTAGTAATAACTGCATTTAACAAATGACATGCTGCCTTTGCATTGCAACTCATTTGACTGATTTACTGCATGTTGGGTTTTTTATGGAAATGATAACTCGATAATGAACCAAGTGTTGGTTGGTACCAACCAGCAAACAATAGCTTTGATCAATTCATTGTTTCAATTTACACATCCAAGGATCTCAAGAGCTCTAACATGACTACATCCCTCCTGTAGTCATGCTGAACTGCCCTGTTTGCCTTTCTTCACCATCAATTGCTAATGAATAAAAATGTGAATGCTCACATCACCACCACCACCACAGCAAAGGAAATGCCGATGAAGCCCACAACACAGGTTATCCAGTCGGCATCTCTACACAGGGGTCTGTATTACAAACGCTAAAGACCTTTGATTTCCTTGAACTCTGTGGGTTACCGAAGCTTTCATGTCCTCAGTGGAGAGATTTAAGCCTCCTATGGGATGTGGAGTGAAACATTCGAGGTGCATGTGTGGTCTGAGACTAAGCAGTGTCCTTTCTTCTGTCGTGTCAATTTCACTGAGATGATCAATACGAACGAATCCATATTTTTTTTGTTCTCATGTACGGAGAAATGTCCTTCCTTCTCTGGGCCCTTTGGCCAAGGTTAGCAGGAGAGTGAGTTGCACTACTGATGAACTTGGTCTCACATCAAACCATGAGCTCTCATGCACTCACAGCAGTCTTTGCAAAATCTGTGGTCTTGCATCCAAATGCAGGACTGAGCCTGATGCTGTCCGACGTGCAAACACACCAATCAGTACAGATTAAGAACATTGGCTTTAAAGAAGGTTGATGTAACCCTGGCATTGTTTACCACAAGATTGTTATTTTCATCACAATGTTCACAATGTAGAATATGTTCTTTATTTGATAATTTGTGATTCGATCTTTTCCAAAATCATTTGGCAACAGTCCCTAATTACTTTTGTCGACTGACGCAATTATAAAGACAACAACAACAACAACAACAACAACAACAACAACAAAGAAGCACTTGCCTTTTATGACAGGTAAAGAAAAGCATATAATAAAAATTAATTTTTCTTTGCACTGATGATAAATTTAGTAACTTTCTCATTTTTACGTGAAACTCACGAGCAGAACTCAGAGTTTAGTTTTCAAAACTTTGACCCTGCGTTATTTGCTAATTTTCAATATATTTTTGGCTGAACAACCTAATAACTGTAAAGAGAAAGGGTAGCTCAAAGTGATTCAACCGCAGAGAAATATCACATGCTTGTAATCTATTTCAGCTCTGTAGAACATTTTAGCATCTTTCAGCTAATTATAGGCTGCAATGCTAATATTTCACTTAACTGCTGCTTTTCAACTTCAGCCTAGCTGCATCAGACATCAATTTAGCTCTAAAGCTCAACTGAACTAACTGTATATGACTGCCAAACCAACAAGAAAGAGACACAGGTAGCCCCAACCTTCATATGGATTCTGAATAATCAATTAGAGGTTGGCAGAGAAACCAACATGGAGCTAAAAGAGAGTGAATATGTGACTTGTATTCATCAGACAGGTTCACCCACATGTTCAAATGAATGCCGATGTTACACCTGATGGATGTGTAAAAAAGCAGCTTTAGTCTAATGCAATTACCATGATGATTTCACTTGATAATTACATACTGTCTTCACACCTTGTTGCACTGCCCCCAAGTGGACAAAAAACCCCAAAGCAATTGCCTCCATGATTTAATTCAGTGGACTAAACTATACCATAATGAGCTCCATGTACAGAATATTATAGCAGTCTATTTTTTTTTTTTTGACATTGAAAGTTTTGAAGATGTAAGCTTCTTGAACATTGCAACTGATATGATGAAGATAATTTTGAACATAATTGTGTCTCTAAAGCATTTTAGCACAAAATAGTTCAAAATTTTTTTGTCTTTTGTAACTTTATATACCTGGAAGCATCAAATGTCAGTGTTGTAATACCGCAGGAAACTGATATGAAATAACTTGCAGAAATAAATTCATTGAAGAATTGTTGACATTTTTTATTTACATTTTTATATTATTTATTCTCACTTTTGCATAAACTTTCCATAAAAATCTGATGATTTTACCAATGCTCTAAAAATATTTTTGGTACTCATGTATTATATATTCTCTTACCAAACAATCAGTGTGTGTCTGTTTTATTGTTTACTTAAGTGGATTTACTCATTGCTTGATTGTCTCTAGAGGTTGCTAATACTGACAAACAATCTGCTGATCTGCCATCAGAAATGCTCATACTTGACAATCGTTTTTGAATTATGGAATCACGTAGTTCTTGACTGCTCGTCATTCCAAATTGACTGCAGAAAAGAGGATTAATAGGAGACAAACTACTGAGATGACTGATGAACTGATTACAGAGAAGTTCTTTGGTTGTCATTCCCATATTTTAATGGCTGTTTGGTGAAAAGGAATTCCATACATAGATATGAAAAAATACTTCTGTAGGAAATAATAGAGTTGTAAAATAAATAGAGGATAGGTGATGTCGTAATACTAGTTTGATGATGTGTATCTGTTGACTTTAAAATAAACCAATAAGCCGTGAATGATAAAGCCAGAAAAGAGTGACTTCCCTTGTATAATAATAATAAAAAAATTAAAGGTAGGAAAACGGGTCTGATTTTCCACTTGACTCCATTCAAATAACCACATATATTCAGACATTATCCAGTTTTTCCATTGGAGGTGTGTAGCATTTGACACAGCTGCAGCAGATACAGTGATCTTAACTGGTCACTGATATATATGCAGACACTAGACAAAAATGACACAATTAACAATAGAGCTGCATTGTTGCTATAGTTGAGTTTCATTGTGTCATTTTATATCCCAATCACTTACAGCCTCAATCCACTTCTGACAAATCTGAATTTGGATCTCTCCTTTTGGACAGCAGCAGTTTAAACACAGACTGTAGTTGTCATTCTCATAGTGTCATTTTAAGTCAGACAGCACTGTCATGCTCTATAACAGCCGTCGAGACTCTGGTCTGATGGGTAAAGACACTGCTTCCATTACAGGAGACAGAGGGAAACTGAATCTGCCAGCAATGACTCAGAGTCCACAAATCAAAGCATTAAAATACAGTCATAGCATCTGCCACTTCAGTAGTGCCGGGTGAATATTCAATTGGGAGGCAGCCATCTTTGTGCCCTTGGACAATAAACACATTTTCATGACACTTTTATAGCATGCCAAGAACCAATTTATACTCACACTAACAAAAGCCTCTCTAACCCAAACCCCAACACCTCCCCCACTGCTGCCACAACAAAAGCGCTACTGTTGAGTTGTTTTTTTGCAGTCTATTAAACAATAAATATCAGGTGGCTTTTGTCAACAAGTTGCAGTGACAAAACAAGCCTGTTGGATGTATTATTCCTCAAGACCATGAGGACGGACCTCTCTTCCCATAAAACATTGCTTTCCCACCAATATACTTTATTGTTCAAGGGTCAACTCAATACGTTCAGTAAAGACTTATTGGATATAACAATAACCCTAACTTAGGAGATGGCTACTTGAATGGCATCTCTACATCCTGTCAGTGACTGACTCAATCCGCCTGGCATTAGCTGGGCAATCCCATTACCAAAGAGCAATTTGTAGTACTTTTATCATTATTCTGAAAAACAAAGTTATTAAATCAATGCAAGCCTTTTTTTGGGGAAACCCCAATCATTCTTAAAAGACCTCATATCAAAAAGGCTGTTGGAATACTTTGCTGGGTGCTTGGATTTTACCATTCTTTTTTGTGCCTGAACCACCTGTTTATCAGTGATATATTGACTTATAAAGGGAAATGAAAACTTAAAATAAGAAGGACTATTCAGGTTGGTGCTGTAATCTTACCTTGAATTCTTCCAGTATTTTATACGTTTTCCCCCGATATTCGCAAAAGTTTTTAACCTCTTTGCACTCAGGGCAGCATCCATTGTGCTCCACTTTGGTGCACTTCGGGTGCAGTCTGGGGCACTCGGGCTGGTCGCACACAGGCCCGTCTTCAGTGCACACGCACGGACAGTTCGAGTGTCCCGGGTAAAAGCGCTCCCCGAGTTTGTAGACGAAGCCACTGTCGTCCACGCAGCCCTTCCCCCGGTAGTCATCGAAAATGATGTTGTCGCTGGCGCTGCGCTCCGCCTCGTCCGCGCCATAATCCTCGGGGTTACCCACCGAGGCCAGAGACACGGCGCTCAGGGCCAGGACGAGGACGAAGGCGGCCGAGTGGAGAGGGTCCATCCTTCGCTGTGGCATCAACATCCACATTCAACAAGATAGTGTGGCGGCCTTCCCTTGGCTCCTCTCTGGATCCATCCTGCGCGTCATTGTCATTATAATCATCACTTGAAGAAGTGTGCTGCGATGGGAAAATGTAAGGCATGACATGATGAATAAATACTCACAGATCATTTTCCATTAAAATATATACATAAACACGAACAGACACAATGTTCTATTGCCCCAATCAGTTGTGTTTAAACTCAAGTTTATCTAATTCCCAAGAGAGAGAGAGAGAGAGAGAGAGAGAGAGAGAGAGACTAAAGTCCTTACTGCAGTACTCAACAGGCTAAAGCCATTATTCCTGAAAGAAAACGAAAAACGATTGTTGCTCAAAAAAAAGCCTGGAATCTATTCTGTGCGCGCTCGCGTGGCGCGGAGGCATTCGGATTCATGTTATTCTATTCGTGCAGAATGTCAGCAATAGGTGAACGAAAGGGTTAAAAAGATCCATTAGCCTATCTGAAGTGGGTGGAGTGGGTTCATCACAGTATTCTTCTTCACGTTCACTAACATCCCACATTAACATGGCTATTTGCACATTTTCAAAGTCAACAGGTAGCACATTCCTTCGAAGCCAGAAGGTCCTACAAAATATTGCTCCAATTACTCACTAGCCCATATCGGTCTTGTAAAATGCAAATGTCCCGAATTTATGTGCACTAAATTAACCAAGAAGAAGAAGAAAAAAAAAAAAGCATCACTCGATCCGAAAAAGGAAAACCGCAGAGCAGAATACACATAAATTAATAGAAAGGCTCTGTGCAAATACATGTTTCCCCTTGGTTTGTTCGTGCTGCGTGTCTGGACAGATTGATTGAAACACCAGTGACGCATATTAAACGATAAAGGGTAAACTCACCGCATTAAAAAAAAAAAAAAAGCTTGATATCCACCTAGTACGAAGCCAGAGAGCCCCCCCAGCACATAGAGGGCTAAAGCAGATTGAAGATAGACCACTAGTCTATTGGAAACTTCACTTCATCCGCTGGGGAAAATTCAGTACACTCCACAAGATATTACATTCCTCCCTTTCGGTGTTAATGATGGTTTTTCAAAGCAGTTAAAACGCAAGCCTTTAGGAGAAATGCCCCCCCCCCCCGGTACAAAGAAAATGATATCCACATAAAAGTAGGTCTGCTTCGTGATCATCCTCATCGGGACTCACCTTTTTGAGGCAACATCCCAGTTCACGTCCGTAGGCATGCGAAACGGTGAGAGAGACTAACCAAGGGAGGGGGGGGGGGAAAGAATCCTCTGTAGCGTTTCCTGAGCAATCCGGAATCAATTCAATATTTCCCAGTGAATCAGATGAACATTAGAATGGAGCGATCGGTCTTGTTGCACCTACGCATGTATACATCCAGCAGTTGTGATGAAAAATATTTTTTTTAAAAATCCAGAAGTGAAGAAGTTGCAGTACAAAAAAAAAAAAATCAAACCAAACGTGATTACGGGCTATCATGGTCTGATTTCCGCGTTGCAGCAGAGGTCGGATTCATCTCCAAACGGGCGACAGGATGAAGACGGAGCGCTCCGACTTTCAGCACCTTGGAGAGCGACTGTCTCCCGCGTCCTGCACTGAGCAGAACCGAGCAGAGCAGAGCAGAGCGCCCCCTTCCCCCCTCCCACCCCCTCGTCCCCCCTGCTGCCACCCACAGACACAACAACGCTCACATATCCGACTTCATTCCGTCAACTGGTCCGGCAAGACTCGAAGAATGAAGTCAGGTCAAATGGCAAAAATAAGCGATCAAGAGTCAGAGCTGACTGGTAGAGCAAGACCAAACTGAGGAGGTGGGTTTGATGTGTCACACATGGGTGAGAGCGTTCTTGTGCATATGCGTCTTGGTAACAGTGTACGATTGTCCTCACACACGAGACATGACCAGCGCCATGATTCTACGAGTCACTAATTATGTGAAGCACTCATTTGTATTCTACAATGCAGCACATAAAGGGAGTCTGAGCCCTAACAATAGAAAACTACAGCACTGCTTTGCAGAGAAGCAGAAGCTTTGTTTGAGAGGTGGTAGCCCCCAGGGGCCACTGACTGGCTACATTCATTCAGTCCACAGATATTCACTTAACAGGTTATCCCCATGTGGAATGGGATGCATTCAATCAACTGCAACCTTAGGTTTATATAGGCTTGAAACATTCATCAGACCCCAAAGGGTTGGAAATCACATGTAGAGAAATCAAGATAAATTGCACACACAAGTCAAACTGAACAGGCTCATGAGTAAAATGCATTTACAGGCTAGGACAATTTATATTTTTTATGTAATTAGAGAGTAATACAGACTCTATACATCTCTATGTATTCAACAGATGTGTAGGGCAAAAATAGAAAGTGGTACTTAGATCCATCATTTCATGGTAATTCCTCTTTTCCAATATTCCAATAAATATAATGACATAGGAGGAGACAGACTGAAGCCAAACACATTAAGGATATGTTAAATCTCTAAGATGGCTAATTTATGGATTTTGAAGAGGGGTCTTTAGTTCAACATCATAAAGATGTCCTAAATATGTATAATATGTATATGCTCATTAATGCACAGACACAGGCCTCTTCTCCTCTGAGTATGATTCAGGGCTGTGAATAGCTCTCCTGCTCTGTGTTTTCAAGTGAATTTACTATCAGGCTCAGACGATGATTTTCAACCTTGGCAACTTACACCATACTTTATAATGCAATGCACTCCACAACTATTTCAGCTGCACTCATCCGATTATTATTCTAATCATGTATAAACTAATGCTTTTACCATTTGAATTGTAATTTTTATATGATGTCTCTCATTAGAGTAAGTAAAAAGCATCAGAACACTCAGGCATTGATGCAGGATGAGAGGCAGCATAGCCAGGGCCACCGCCAGAATCTTGTGGGGGTTAGTTGTCTCTGAAAGGTGGCAGGTGTTTGAAATGCAGATGCCGGCAAAGATACAATCACAACAAAACCCGTGGTACGCAGGGGATTGTCAAACTCCAGGTAACACACGCAAAATGCATGATTACTATGTCAGGTGAAATATTTAGCAGGCATACACACGAGGGCAAATTGAGGTTACATTTTAATATTTTTCTGTCGACGTAATGCAGAAACCAGGAAAGTGTATTTTTATATCATTAGCTGGCATTCCTCTTTATGTCATCCAAGAGCAACTGCTGCTCTCATAATTTAAATTATGCTTTCAACTTCATCAAGTTTAGCGTGTGGGCTGCATTTTCCACGATGCCACAAGACTTGGTTTCTCCATCTGATTTTGTTTTCCCTTCAAACCATGCCTCCTCCACAAACAGATGTATTTTGTCACAGATTAAGAAACTGTTAATGAAACCAAACAATCCTCAGGGCCTGTCATTCCTCCAATGTGTGCCTTTCACAGTCTGTCCAAGTCAAGCGTGTTTGTCCGTGATAAAAAATATGCATTTTTGAAGCTGTAGAGTTTAATAATGCACCACAACACTACCCTCTCCCCTACTCTCTGTACAGATACATGGTGGTTGACCTGGTTACAAAGACAAGGAACACTTACAGGCTGTAAAGCCTCTCATCTGCCTACCATTTCTCACACTGCTCTCCGCAGTGGTGCCAGAGCAAGTATATATATCATTTATTAAATCTGACATTGCACTTGAGTCCAAATGTGAGATGTGCTGTCTACTCCAGCATGGCATGGTCCATTAGGCCTTCACTCTGGCTCATGAAAAACATTGGGTGGATGATACAATACAACACTGGTCCTGAAAAATGTACTATACAGAGTGTATGTATTACCAGGTTGTCTCTGTCTCACTGTTGGATGGTGAGGTAGTCCTACTGGTGGGAGGTGACACTTTCTCTCCACTTTTCCCTGACCGTACTAACAGATGTGTTTACATGTCAGTTGTATTTGATGTTAGCCCAAAGGACCAGCTTCCAATTCAATCAGCTAATGGAGAAGGAACTCTTCATTACCCAGCCTCATGCCTTCCTCCGCCTCGGTTTTCCTGGAGCACCACATCCACCACTGCAGAGGCTGTGCCGAATGTTATAATGGTTCAGACATTAGGGCTACGGTTAAAGCCTGCTAGCAAGTCACAGGTTTTATAGTCAGCCTCAGCTATCCACGCTAACATATTAACCTGAATACTGGTGAAAGAGAAGCAGAGCTGGAGGAAGAGTAGAAACAGATAGTGGAAGATGAGGTCTGCCTGAGGCAAATCCAGACTTTTGTGTTAGTGAAGCATACATTTCTTTTCTTCCATGGAAATGGGTTACTGTTAATAAAGCCATGGCTCTTTGCTAACATCTCCAGCAGGGGAATTGACAGTTAAGAATACATCTATGCCCCTCAATTGAAAAGTATTCTGTTTGTACCATTAAATTTACAAAAATAGTATAGTTTTACTGTGGCAAATTTAATCTTTGGCTTGAGAGCCTGAAATGCTCTGCTGATGTGAAAAGAACAATCAAAATTCATTTCTCTTTCACTGACCCACATGGTCGTTTAAATGTCTTGTAGATTCTTATTGGACTTGCTGAAGTAATTTTGTCATCTTATTGTTACAAATGCAGTGGCAATTAAATCCTGTTTGTTTTACAAATACATCCCACATTCTACATGGTACACAAAGTGTGGTGTAGACATACTGTGGCGGCATAGAGAAAAATCATAAATTTGTAATCACATTTAGAGGCTAAAAACATTGCTGAGAGATTTAAATGATGCACCAGACATAAAAACACAGGTTTGATTATTTTTCAATAGGGTTAATACAGCAGCTGTAAAGAAAGAGGAATAAGATCAAGTTTAATGACCATGCAGCTGTGTTAAGCAAGACTGTGTCTAATGGGGTTAAGAAACGTGCAAAACAGTTCAATAAATTCTAACTGGAAGCTTTTTGTAGTCTGTGTGGAATAAGTCTGTATGTCTGTCTTGCGGAGAGTGCTTCTCATAGCCCTGCAGTGTTTCCACCAATCCATTCTCCTTGTGGTCCTGTAAACCACTTCCTGTATTATATGGTGCATTGATTCAAACATTCAGATCGCCCTGAGCAGAGGGACACTGATTCATTGACTTTTTGGGATCACTCAGCTTGGCATTGATGGTGAAAGGAGAAGGAATCCATGCCCTGTATCAGTTTGCCGGTTGATCGTGGGTCTCCCTGTAATACTCATTATCCCAGCTGTGTAACAGTACCCCTGTGGGTGCTGGTATTTTCCACTGAGTTAGAATAAGAACTCTGTTCTCCTCCCATAGGGGACCTGTAGAGCTCTATGATTTGCCTTCTCCAAAGGCTGATGACGATGCTTCAGCCGCTCTAGGGAGGCACCGAACACAGAGACTGTGTCGCTGTGGTTGGTTGCTTCTTAATGACTCTGCTGCTTTAGACATGCAAATAGAACTGAAGAAGAGAGAACGCCTGGAGGGATAATTTTGCATATGAACCAAAGGCTATGTATACTGGATTTTACACTGTAATACTGTAGGTGATAAAGTTAAAGCGAGGATTGAATGAATGAATGAATGAATGAATGAATGAATGAATGCAGGCTGAATCGATCGATCGATCAATCAATCAATCAACCAATCAATCAATCAATCAATCAATCAATCAATCAATCAATCAATCAATCAGTCAATCAATCAATCAATCAATCAATCAATCAATCAATCAATCAATCAAGATTTTGACTTTTTTTAAGAACTTGCACATTTTTTACATTATTGTTATCATGTCATGTTAGAACAAAATCTAAAAGAAGGCACTCTCTGAAAGTTATTGAACATTAACTGAGTGGATCAATAATGCTCTGTCAGCTGGAACAGTAGTCCAAATCAATACCCTTAGCTTAGCATAATGACTGGGAGAGATTTTTTTTAAAAAGCCAACATCATTATAGCTCACTAATGTTCATGTGTATAGGAAATTCAGCCCATCATATTTGAATATCTCATGCTAGGATAATTAACACTTAACAAAAGTATAGCTTTAAATATGATACTCAGGTTTGAGACTGCTATTGATATACATGTCCAGCAAAAGATTGTAACCACCCATTTGTTTCTTTAAAGCAATATTATGTAACTTGTACTTATTTTTCATAATCATAAGTACAGGAATGCCATAAAGTCAATGACAATAATCATTATCGTTATTATATGTTTGCTAGCACCATAAATTACAATTCAAACCAGACAATGTAATTTCTGCAATGGGGGGGGGGGGGGGGGTCTCTCAGTCAACACAAAGAAACCCAAAGATGTAGACTGGAATGAAGTACAGTGGGACTGTGAGAGTTGTTGTCTTCTATTATTTTATTCCTTACATTTGCTGACTTTGTTTCTTATTTTCCATCTCTCTCTCTCTCTCTCTCTCTCTCTCTCTCTCTCTCTCTCTCTCTCTCTCCCTCTCTTTCTCTCTCTCTCTCTCTCTCTCTCTTTCTCTCTCTCTCTCTCTCTCTCTCTCTCTCTCTCTCTCTCTCTCTCTCTCTCCCTCCCTCTCTCTCTGTCTCTGTCTCTGTCTCTCTACCTCTCAATATTGCAACAGGCGACCAGATCATCATGAATAAAACTATTTCTCTGAAGCATTGTTGGAAGCATTTGGGATAATCTGCCTATATAACAAAACAAAACATTTATTGAAAGTCAACGTCTTCGTTGATTTATTAGGTTTACTGCCAAAATAAAAAGGAAGTTCCATTCTGTTCAATAACTGTAATGTAAAATATTTATCTGTAACACATAACTAAATGACACATTTTGCCTTGTTTCACTTTTTGCTGTTACTCATATTAACGTTAATTACACGGAGTCACTGTAATCACATGACAATCACTAATATTAATTTACATAGGCGACATGCATAGCTCCTTACCTTACAGCCTGACCGCAACTACAAAGGGATAAGTCAGAATGATCACTAGTATTAAGTGCTTGGAGTGGGTTTCACAGTGATGGTGTGCTGCAGGATTTCACAACACACCATAAGGCACTGGGGAGTTAAAATGCTTCCCAACATTTGGCAGCCAATTAGATTGATTGTCACTGCGCACAATGGCTGTCAAAGGGCGTCAGTCATGAGCGTAATGTATTCAATGGTAATTACACAAACCCCTGGGGATGTGAACCACTAAATTGTGGCCTTTGCTGTCTCAGACAGAATTATCATGGTCGTTATCATAAAAAATGTCATAATTTAGCAATGATGTAAGATATATTTAGTTAAAAAAATTTATTGGACTTCAATGTTTTATTAGCCACCACTGTTATAAAGTCTTTCATTCAGTCTGAAGTTTTTAGTATTTTAAGTATTTCTCATGAGCATTTTCTTAAAACAACTCTGCCTAGAAGCAGCAGTAAATCAGTTGCAGTGATAATCTCACACTAATCCCATGTCAGTATTGTAATAGAGAAAAATCTGTTGCTGTGGAGATTGGAGCAGGGAATGGAAAGTACATATGAATCCAGAATTAAGTAGATAGGACTACATATGGTGATAGTTTCTCCAGGTAAGGAAGAAAATTCTACTGGGCTCTGATGATGTGAGCTGATTAGAAACTATGGTAATGACAAATTCATGAAAATCCAGCAGAAGTTATATACACATTTCTGAAACTGAGAAAAATACAGTGATATAGGAGGGTTCTGAAAGAAAGAAAGACAGTGCATCTATAATGGATAGTTAGCAAGTGACAGTTTGTTTTACATGCTGAACACAACCATAATCCTCTTAGATGGTGATCAGAGGCTGCTTCTTCTGTCATCATTGCCCTTATTGTCACATTAGCTCACAGACAGTCTTCACAGGGACAGGTCTGTGTAAGAAAGAGGAAATGGAAAAAAATAATAATGGTTATGTCGCACCAAGTGTCTGACCCTCATTAAAGCTGACCCAGAGGACATGATGAAAATGCCAAGCTACTGCCAGCAACATTCAAAATATAGAAAAAACCAAAACTGATCAACATACCATATATTGACAGTAACTACCTAGTTCAATAAATGAGGTGTTTTAGTCACGTTGTGCTTTTTTTCCTAATGCTCACACTGAAAGTCTTGTGTTATCGTAATTTTTCTTTAGTTTTGCAATTGTTGCAATTAATCAAAAATGTATAATACAAATAATGAAGGATGAGAAGCATTGTCTAGTTTGTTTTTGGTTTTCTTTAATGCAACACAGGCCAGATGGGACACTTAGCAACCTTCCTGTGAAGTGATGCACGATCAATTTGTAAGTCCACGTGAGTCCTCTAATAACATGACAGAGCAAGGCTTTTCTGTGAGACGAACAATACAGCGCAAACAGCTAGTGGCTGGTTGGTTGTAGAGCCATATATAGACTGCTTTCTTGCAATGGAAATACAAAATCAATTCAGTATGATGCATCAGTTTAAGGTTTAAAGCTTGTGCATTGATTTGAAAAGCATGGGACTTAGTTCATTCAGTTAATGCTGAATTAAAAAAGGCATGTGCTGCTGTCACATAGACCACAAAACTCGTTGGTTCTACATAAAGACCCAACAGGTTGAGTAGTTAGGAAATTAGATAAGTGCTTCCATTAATGGCATGTTTGAAGATGTCCTTTTCTTAATTAACACCTAATAGGACTGGTGAACATAACTGTAACTTGCAAGTTGTTCTTAAGAGATTCTGAACTACAAATCAAATGCAAATGAAGATTAATATCCTGTAAGCCTAATGAGAATTTGAAGTATCGTAAAATCTGGCATATAGTTCGCTACTTTTTATTCATGCATATTGAACCATGCCGCGTTGAACGCTGCAGTATGGATTCTTACAGGCTAACGACCTCTAGGCCCTAGAGTCTAGGGGATGCTCTACTCGGAAGAACAAGTGTGAGGCAGACAAGTTGCAAAAGTAATGTGATGATGCTAGCGTAGTTTGACTGTGTTTTGAACAGACATTTTGCACATCATGCGCACCCATTAAGGTGGAAACCACATGGAGAAAGTCATACGATGCAACTTTTTTAGTTAAAGGGAATTGATCTGGCTGTCAAAGGAGGAAAATGAGCTGCTGCACATAAGCTTGGCATCAATGATGGTGAGAAGTTACAGGTACTGTTTGGAAAAAAGTGGTAATTAAAAATTTTAACAAGTTTTCTGTACCTTCTTTCTACGAGGCGGCAGTGGCTCAGTGGTAGAGATCGGTTTGATTCCCACTCCTGGTTTGATTCCCGCTCCCGCCCAGTCATTTCAGAGTGTGAGCTGACAGTGGGAGGTGTCAGCTCAGACTCCAAAGTGAGCACTGCCGAGGCACCCTTGAGCAAGGTGCTGTCCCCTGTACAAGTTGCTCATTTAAGGACGCACCACAACGAAACTGCCCGCCACTCTACCTCCCCCCCAATGCATGCCCACAGGCCCCTTGTGTGTGTGTGATACAGGGCCTGTTCACACTATATATGCATGTGTGTGATTAACTAACTGTGTGCTAGAGTGAGCTTCTAATTTCCCTTTGATGATTATTAAAGTATTCAAAATGTTATAACACTATAACACCTGTGACTTATAGACAGGTGCAACCTATATATATATATATATATATATATATATATATATATATATATATATATATATATATATATATATATACAAAGTTTTTTTCTCTTTTAAATTTTCATTTGCACTTGATAATCTGGAAATTATGGTTTTTCAATACTTAGATTTAAAAAATTCAATTTAGAGATGATAAAATAATCACTTGCTATTCTCAGTCATAATAAGGCTGGTAAAATACTAATCTCAAAAAGTACAATTAAAGTTTATATCCTTGAAATATAATTTAGCTAGTGAGTACACATTTTAATGTTCTAACTCTTATATGACTATCACTTTGAAAACTAGGATCAAATAATATCTCCAAGCCTAATTTCATGACATATCCAGTCATTTACCCATCAGGTGTTGCATGCTTCTCTTCTCCTAGATGGGTGAGTATTTCTCATCCTAATGCATAATATTATTCTAATGTTGTGTGGTAGATTTGAACAGCTGGTGTCCCCTTGTTGGTTTGATAATTACCCAGAAGCACAGAACAGAGTTACTACTCATGGCCTATCTCCATCCTCCCCATTTCTGACACTCAGAGACTGTTTCTCAAGGGAGTGCCAGCTTCCAGCAGCAGAATGAAACCCGTCTCACCGCAGGGATTTTCCTTTTCTCCATTTCTCCTTCTGCTCATCCGTCTCTTCATCAGCTTTCTTTCTTCCATCTATCGACACTGATTCTAGGAGATGTAGACATGGGAATAGTTACCCACTGAGGTGCTGACATCAATGCTACAGATGGCAGAATGTGGATTTGTACACTATACTAATAAGACCAGGTGTTCCACCACAAGAGACACCGCATTTTAAATGGGCCTGCAAATGAAATGCAAGCCCATTTAACTGTTAAATGCGTGTGTGGTGCAACAAGCCCCAGCATCTGGAAGGATTTTAATATTCATGCACTTACCCATTTATAAATGTACTTTCCAAACATACACTCCCACTGATTCCTAACCTGTTTAGTAATTGTTCAGCAAAGGAGAGCGATGACGAGAACCAGAGAGCAAACTATAACAAATGAATTTTCCCCTGGCGCAGCATACTCTACCTACATAATGAACAAGGTCAACAGGTCTCCTGATTTATCTCTAATTATCCAAGTAGGCCTTGAGTTAATTTGTGAACTGGCCATAACTGCTGTATGCCATTACATAATATAATAAACCTGCTGCATACATAGTGGAATAGCACATGTTGTCTGTCTAGGAGGATTCCAGGGAACTATAGTTATTTATTGGGATGTTTGCTGTAGATTCATATACTTAATTCTTCACAAGATTAACCCCTTATCTGCAAGTCATATGGAGAAAAGTTGGTCAGAATCATTAGAGATATTTTTCTTCATGTACAAAAGAAGAATGAATGAGACAAATACGTAGACCAAATGTGCCTTCCAGTTAGCACTGATATACCATTCAACAAGAACTTAATAAATTGTACTACTTTGTACCACTGACTAAAAATATTCTGAATTCCTCTCATATTTTGTAGATTGTACATTAAATGTACAGTATGTGCATGGATTGCTTGATCAGCAGGGATTAAGTATGACAGGCAACATGGAAAACACAGTTAACACAGCCATTCTCTACATGGCTCTGATCATAAATTGTGAGTCCCACTTAATATATTTTTTTAAGATTGATGAATGTAACAGTACTGTAATTTTCTTTGTTAATTAACTGGTACCACATCTGCTTTAGCAGCTATCTTAAAGAGGATTTATCCAGTTCACTGGCTGTCTGAGGACTAAAATACTGGACCTGAAATTCAAAACCAGTTCTGTACGCTATTCTTTTTTTTTTATTTTTTTATTTTTTGCTTTCTTTACTTGAAACTAAAAATAGTCCGGGCACATATTCAGCACAATATCAACCAGCCCTGAGGAGGGTTCCATCTGCCCTGTCCATCTGCAAATCACCTTTATTTTTGAGAATCAATTCTAATCAATGACGCCATTGGTTAAATAGTTATTTTGTACTAAAAAGACAGCCATTGATGAATCTTTGCCTCAAGAAATGGCAAATAAAAGAGGAAATATTTGTATTTTCAGGCATGATGCATGCATATATGCATGAAGGCTGAGTAATAGTTTCTTTGTTTGACGTGCGGACATTGTCAAGATACTCAACCAGATTCTCTGTATTTTGTTGCCACTTACACGAGCATCATGTAAAAATTACATGAGCATATACATATACAATTTCCTCCGGGATTAATAAAGTATCTATCTATCTATCTATCTATCTATCTATCTATCTATCTATCTATCTATCTATCTATCTATCTATCTATCTATCTATCTATCTATCTATCTATCTATCTATCTATCTATCTATCTATCTATCTATCTATCTATCTATCTATCTATCTATCTATCTATCTATCACTGGAGCTTCCTGAAGCCTGATATTTTTGTTTAGTGACTTGTTGATTTTTAGTCGCAGGATTACCGTAAATTGGTATCTGCCTCCAGAGTCCTAATTGTTTTTCATTAAACATCATCCTTTCTTAATCATCTTTACACACTTATAAAAATATATGCGTTCCAGTTAGATTACCACCAGATAGCATTTCCTAATGTTGTTTATAATAGAGTGAATATAGCCTAGAGTTTTTTCACTTGGCTGTACAAATCCTACTAATACTGTCTCTCTCGGTATCTTTCACATATTAGATGAATACTAAGACCATCTGAGGGGAGACTTTGTCCCATATAAGGAATATTAATTGAAATGTCTACCTCAAAATAAGCTCAGAGAAATCTGTGAGATTGTGTAACAGTCAACAAACATTTTACAGTCTGAAACTGTTCTTTTGAAAGAACTCACACAGATATTCCAAATTATCCTCATATGAAGTCTCAGTGAACATGTGGTGTATCCATATTAGGTGTAAACTGAATCTGTTTTGGCTTTTGGAGTCCTTCCCTGACATCATATGAATAGAAAATGTGGATTTAGTTTTGGGGTAACCAGCTGGCTTAATTTGAATAACAATTCTCCTGCAAATGAATTCTTAATTCATACTTTGGCAAACCACAGCTCTTGTATTTGTTCCCAATAATTTGATTCAGAGCCATTCACAGTGTTCTAATATGAAATCTGTCTGTGAAAACGGCCAGTCTAATATTTTGAAGCTGGTTGAAATGAGCCTGCATGTTCAGTAGAGCCAGACTGGCTGCTTAATTATTTACAACTTTAACACTCTAATGGAATACAGCACCCAGAGCTCCATCTATAAAGTAGTAAGAATATAAATGAATCAATTTCTCTCTTCAGAAAATATTAATAATATAAATTGAATATCATTCCACAAGAAAGAGAGAGAGAGAGAGAGAGAGAGACAGAGAGAGAGAGAGACAGAGAGAGAGTGTGTGTGTGTGTGTGTGTGTGTGTGTGTGTGTGTGTGTGTGTGTGTGTGTGTGTGTGTGTGTGTGTGTGTGTGTGTGTGTGTGTGTGTGTGTGTGTGTGTAATAAACAAGTAACAGTAAAAAGAAAAAATTGAAGAATGCATATGATGCATCCATCAATAAGTCAATGGAATAAATGAGCTACTGACCCTCCTGTTGAATTCTGTAAGTTTCTTCTCAAAAAAGAGTAAATTAAATTTGTATTGCTTGTCATGAGGTTCCAAAACTTTATTTATAACATATAACACATGGAAATCATTGAAATTTGTTTGATAAATTTGACCGAGAAATGTACTACTAATGAAGATCTGGACTTCAAATTGACCATGATATTGATCAGGAGGAGAGAAGCCAGGCTGACAGTGAAGAGGATTTTAATCACAAAAAGTGTCAGTCTTAGAAACTTGTTAAAAAATGGTAGAGCTTTGAAGGGTTCTGACACCTACCACCAACGCCATCCTCTGCAGCATTGGTAATATTCATTCAAGCAACAGCAGCAACATCCACACCAATCTGAGAAGGAGGATGCAAAAGAAATGTGGTGCCACCTATGTGCACTAAGAGATGAAGTAAGACCTCAGTATGTCACGTAACAGGCTCATGAGAGGTCAAAACTGAGAAACTCTGGAATGACACTATGGCACTTAAAAGCTACATGACTAAATTATAGATGCATTCATACAGTGTGTGGTTCAAACTCTAGTTTGGTAATATAATTGTCCCTGTGCGTATTACGCAACAGCTGAAGTTGACTAAAAAGATCTAATAAAATATTAGGTGTTTATGTATTATTGTGGATTTATAATGGAATAAAATGATCTTGGATCACAGAGTTTTAGCTGAAATAAACACACCAGGAAAGGTAATAATAAATACAAGTGCCACTTCTGTGAAAAGAATATGCAGGTCCTCAAAATTTACATTGGCGTAAAGCAGTATGAAATCTGAAAAATCTGTTTATTTATGTGCACCTGGGAGAGTAAATGAACTGAGGATGAAATGACATGGCGATAAAGACTACATTTCTATGTTACATAATATCTGTCATATTTTCCAATCATTTGGTATTGATTTAAGGTTAATACTTTTCATATTGCTTTTTGTAAAAATGCAAAAGCAAAATGTCTGTTTTTTTTGTTTTTTTTACAAAAGACATTGTAAGCTGTCTTATGAGTAAATTATGGGGGAAAAGGTTGATGACACATACCCTAATTGAATCATTGAAAAATATTTTTTGCATGTGTATATGGTGAAAGATTGCAGTACTGAATACTAGATCAGGATTTAAGACGAGATATTGTAGCCATAATGCCACGCAATGTCTGTGGCATAGCATATATTTCTATTGAAACTATTAAAAGAAAGAAACACAACAATTGAGATGAATTAAATTGACCAAGATGAGTGTGTCAATTGACAGAACCTTATCTTCAGTCACAGAACAGATTGACTGGATGCATCAGACAAACAGAAGAAGATTGCTTTCTTTTCTGACAGATCAGATGCATTATAGCAGTTTTTAGTCAAGAACCATCATCTGCCACTCAGCAAGTGCATGCAGGGCATTTGAAGGAAAATGTATATACTTTTGCACAACAAAAATAAAAATGCAACACTTTTATATGAATTGTGAAAAAAAAAACATTGTTTATGAATGTAAAATTATTATTATCCCACAAACTTTTTTCACAGTTTTACTGGAAATGTGACAAGTTTCAAGAGAGCATCCAGTTGGCATGCTGAGTGCAGTGATGGCCACCAGAGCTGCTGCCCATGGACTGAATGTTCAATTCTCAACTATAAGCTGTCTCTAGTGTTACTAAGAATTACAACCAATCTCACAGGTCTTATATAACCATACACTCCCAAGACCGGCACATTTTGGTGTCTCCATGATCATCTGAGACCCACTGCCCAAGCAGCTGATTTAACAATTGGTATAAATAGGCAAAACATATCAACAAAAACTCTGAACTCTAATCTGACAATAGTTCATTGCCAAAGCCAACTTCATTGGGCAAATGCTCATCTTCAGTGGTGTCTGGCCCATTCTGAAACAGCTGTTCTCACAGATAAATCTTGGTTACACTGCACCAGTCCAGTCAGACGGCTGAGAGCATGTATGACATCACATAACTATTTGCTGGTCCCAGTGCTGTGAGCAGAATAACCCTGGTGCCAACTGGGCTAGCTTTGTCACTTAGACTTTTTCAGAGATTGAGATCAAGGAGTGTCATCAAAACATATAAACCTCAGACACTGGTGGTGGTGGTTCAAGGCCCTGGTGAAGCTGATGAATGAAGAAGGCTGGTTGATGATAGGGAGGTGGTGGCTTCACAAAACAGACAAACACAGGAGGACTAGAGAAAAGTCTCCAGACTGTGATTTTGGAAAGTAAGCCCGAGCATGCATGGAAGCTGTTAATGTCAAAATAGCATGAGAAATAAAGTTTAGCCTGGCTGAGCAAAGTTTTATTCTTTTTGTCTTAACTTACTGTGGAGGATGTGGCTTCAGAGCTTCTAATGCTAAAAATCAAGAACAAGAACAAAAAATTCTATTAGTGTTTGTAAGTTAAAATTTGATGCTAGTGCAGACAAGTTAGTAAATGACACATGTTTTCAATGGATAAAACCTCTGGCACTGATTTCATCCATGAAATTAGATTTGTGGACCTCCTACCCATATTCTTTAGTATTTAAAACATGTCTGTTTACACACCAGCTATGCCAGGCTAGGATCACTGCAGCTAAAAGACTGAACCACTATGTTGTGCTTCTTTCATTGAGTGCCCAGAGTGATCTTTGGCCAGCTCTCCATCAGAGAGAACCAATGAGCAGCATGACCAGACTTCACAGGTGGCCACTAATCATGTTGTTGGCAACAGTAGAGAAAAAAGGGGTGGCAGAGAGAAAGACTAGCAGGAGGAGAGAAAAACACACAACAGGTACCAGTATATGAGGGGATGTCATACAGCTGGGAAGCCGTACTGATTATCATACAATCCATGGCTCCTCCTGCGTATGTGTCAAAGGAGAAGTGGATTGTGTTGCACAGGCATACATGGTGTGTTACTGTCGTTGGTGTGAATTGAGCAGATATTTGATTTTATTTATCCTAAAATTTCACTTTTTTTTTTTTTAGAATTTTGCTCACATGAAAAATTTGTATACATCATTTTATGTAAAAGCTGTCATTCCCCACTCCCCACTCCCCACTCGGAAAAGGCAGTCCACCAGTTTCCTGCTAAGAACCTTGGCCTCAGATTTTGAGGTGCTGATCCTCATCCCCCCCGCTTCACACTCGGCCCAAGTGAAGGAGTTGAAGTATCTTGGGGTCTCCTTTGTGCCTCGTGCCATCAGAGGGCACAACCACTCTCTCAGAAGGAGGGGGTCTGAAGCCGCAGGGTCATCAAGGTCGGGTGAGAAGGGATAGACGTGGGGGGGCCTGGGACGCACTGTGGATGCACTGTGGGACACTTTGTGGGGGTCCTTAGTCAGTTTACAGCTCGGTTCATCCACGTGTTACTGATCACACATCATCTACACCCAATGCTCTTTCTTCTCTTCTTCTCTCATGTCCCTATGCTTCCTTCCTTTTATTCTAGGTTCTTCTGTTTCCTGTTGTTATAATGATGAAACAGCATGTAAATAATTTAACTTATACAACATCTTTTGGCTGTGCTATTACTTTCTGTCATTGTTATGTGTATTTATTGTATCTCTTGCGAGCAGATGTCACCTGAATTTCCCTTGGGATCATTAAAGTATCTATCTATCTATCTATCTATCCATCCATCCATCCATCCATCCATCCATCCATCCATCCATCCATCCATCCATCCATCCATCCATCCATCCATCCATCCATCCATCCATCCATCCATCCATCCATCCATCCATCCATCCATCCATCCATCTTGTTCACAAGTGAGGGAACAATGGAATGTGGGATTGACCGGAGAATTGGGGCAGTACTGCAGTCGCTTTACTGCACTGTTGCAACAGAAAGGGAGCTAAGCCGAGAGGCAAAGCTCTCTACCTACCGTTCAGTCCTGGTTCTTACCCTCACCTATGGTCATTAGCGATGGGTCATGACCGAAAGAACAAGATTGTGGATACAAGCGGCCAAAATAAGTTTTCTAAGATGAGTAAATGTTGTCTCCCTATTTGCTATTTGCGAGAGGCTCAGAGTAGAGCTGCTGTTCCTATGCGTGGAAAGGAGTCAGTTGAGCAGATTTGGGCATCCGGTACGGATGCCAACAAGGCACCTCCCTAGGGAGGTGTTCCTGGCATGTCCAGCTGTGAGGAGACCTAGAGGCAGACCCAGGACTAGGCGGAGGGATTATATTTCAACATCGGCTTGGGAGCGCCTTGGGATCCCTGAGTTAGAGCTGGTTGATGTGTCCTGGGAAATTGAAGTTTAGGGTTCTCTGTTGAAGCTGCTGCCCACGTGACCCGACTACAGACAAGCAGATGAAGATGGATAGCTAGATGGATGGATGGGTGGATGGATGGTAAAAGCTGTCAGAAACATTCAGAAGTTAACTTCCTTGGATCATTAAATATAATAATACAATTTTTCACAAAGGGTTAAAATCAAGAAGATTCATGAACTTAATTACCCACGATGGTTGAGTTTATACTTGTAAGGGGAGAGGAAAAGCAGGTGTGCTGCCCTTTGAAAGTGACTTGGCTTGTTAGTGCCGATGCCTGCCTCTCTCATATGCATAATACATCTCAGGTCCATCTTTCATTCCCCTGTCTAGATGGGAGGCTCACCCTGGTAACACACAGAGCAGCATGAGTTGGCAGGCGTTGACAGTGGACACCTTGGACCCATCTCATATCTGCCTGAACTGTGATCCTGTCAGATCCACTAAGTTGGAGGTTGGAGATGCCATATATCAAGAGAGTGGCATTCACTACTGTGAGTCTAAAAATGGAGAACTAAGGATACAATTAATAGAAACCAAATTCTTAAGAAATCTCTCATGTCATAGCATGTAATGATTATAATTACCATTCAATTATAATTATCTCCTTACTGCAACACATTGTTATGATAATAAGCACAGTTATTGCTGAGTATTACTAGGTTGTTTTAAATAATTTTAAACTGATAGTGGAGGAGCGCATAGTGAACTGTTGGCCAAAATATACTCTTATGAAATAACTCAGCTTAAGCATTTAGCTATTAAGGAAGCACTGTCCTTAATTAGATGAAGACATAAACTCTTTAGATGAGTCGATAAGAAGTAGTCACCTAATGTGATCTTCAGCAGATTGAAAAGCATTTAAGGCAAGGCACCAGTGACTGCTCAAATGGGATTGCGACCACTGCTTTATTCCCATCAGCATTTAGCTGTTCTACCCCCAGCAATGTCGCTGACCCAGGGAAAATTGGCAGGGTGATTGCTAATGCACAAGGGAGGGCCTTTGAATAATTGGGTAGCTATTTCTTACATAATTTCTTGTGCAAGAAGGCAGGAAGGCAGAGTACTGAATGGCAGAACACACGTGTGAAAATCTTACAGAAGGAGCAATAGCACATTAAAATTGGAGCTGTGAAATATTGTAGTGTCTAACTTCTAAAAAATGTCTCTTAATGATTGTGAATTCATTCATCTGAAATAGGCACAATAATAGTATTTATTTATGCTCTTTTAAATAGCACTAAGTAGATGTATGCCATGCTGAATTATTGTGATTAGTGTGAAGTGTTTCTTAACCTGTATCAGTAAAGGAAGTCAAGACAAATAGCCACACCAGAACCTCTATGTGGCTGTGCTTTTGCACACTGTGTTGATATGTGTGCAATGACAACACAATCATGCTGTAATTATATGACTAAAGCTATCTCTAACGCTATTCTGAAGGGTACACAACTGTCTCCACTAAATGCCATGGCCAGCCATCCAATGGTTTTCAGGACATTTCACTAAAAGCCTAAAAATGTCAGCCTTATGGTGGCGCTAAAGGAAAGGTCATGGGAACGGCAAATTCAGTTCATCCTGTAGGGTTTATGCATGTCTGTGAGAAATGTCATGCAATCCATTCCGTTGCTGAGACACACTGAGTTCATCTCTAAAGTTATGATAGCATGCTAAGACAACAATGCTATAAAAATTACATCTTGGGAACAGTCAAAAAGCTTGAAGGTAATATCAATCATTCAACAAGAAATACATGACCAAGACAATATTTGCAATACATCAAGTTAAACAAAAACATGGATAAAATTCTCTTAAAATGTTTCAATTAAATGAAACGACGGACTCTCCTCATTGATATTATCAGCATGACAAATGATTGATATGTATGCCCGTTTGTCCACTTACAGGAAACCACACAGACACCCTGTTTATCTCTCCCTGACAGATTTGTAGCCTGTCATGCAGGATATGAAACACTGACCCTCTGTAGATAAACAGGTGTAAATTTTAATCCACTAATAGTTAGTCAAAGCAGAGCCCTGATATCACTTGGCAATAATAAAGAAATATTATCTCATCAAGCCATAAGAATTCTGTATTTTAAAGTAAATCGTAGCAACCATTAGACATTTTAGGAATTAACTGAAAGTCACCATGCATGCTATCTGTAGAGTTGAGAAGAGACAGAGCAAAATAAAAGGGGTTTCAACTGTGTCCACATTGTTTAATGTTGTTCTGTCTATGCTGCCTTATCTGATCAGCAGGATTTCCTGATTTAGAAAAAGAATCTTGAACAATTTGAATCAGTTTAATCTCGGTCTGTTTTCATAAATTAGAATGGAGATTAAAAAAAAACATCATTATCAAACATTGTGGATGAGTGTTGTGTGCTTCTAATAAAACTGAGTGGCAGATCACGAAACAGAAACATATTCCTTTTTCATGGTGGCAGAGACAAATCTGAGATATAGTGTGTCAAGTAGATTTGGTGCATGAAAGGCTGAGGAATATTACCTCTGCTTCAGTGTGATGGAAGTTTTAAGTGTGCTTCATAAAAAAACATAGTGGAAGGACAGAGAGTTGTGAGAGAAGGCCGTTTTAAAGGCCACAGTTTTATTCATGAGGCATGTAGCCTAGGCTGCTCTTCTTCAGAACACTTACAATGTATGGAATCAGTGTTATATGATAGGTTATGTGAGAATGTTCATATTTTCTATGCCTGCAAAATACAAATGGTGAGTGGATTAATCTCTGCAAACATTTATTCTCTTTCATCCTTCACTAGTCTTTTTGACCAATATCTTTCCACGTTGTGACAAGTAATTGAGCAAAAAAAGAACACACTAAACATCTTTCCGCATTTATATTTTCTGTGTCAGTTAGAAAGGTAGCCATTGTTACACCTACTGACTTTTTTTTTTCTGTTATGGTTTGCATCTATTTATATTGAATCAATTGGAGCCATATTAATTATAATCAGGTGCAATTCTGCACATGCACAACAAACTGTCAATTGAGACAGCAATACTGCTGGAAAGACTGATCTACAGCATGAGAAGCTCTAGAGTTCTCTATTGTTCGGCCAGTGCTATTTCATTGCTATGACTGATGGAGCCTGCCACGGCAATTGTTTGAGGACGCAGTTCCAGTGCAACAACTTCTCACCACCAGGGAGTGTGGGGTAATATTTCGTCTTCCTGGATCAGGCATGGTACACTCCTCCATGCTACACTACCTTCTCTTCTGGAGCTTAATAACAAGCCTGTCAGCTTGATTTAAAAATCCCGTGACAGTACAACGAGAGACAATGTTAGATTTACAATAATCCATAAATCCCATACTGCACAATATACTTATATTGTTGGCAGTGAAATGAGACACATCCCCTTTGTGGTTCAATTGGCAAGATAAAACTTTTAGAAAACTTTTATGTGGTGTGATTTTTAAAAGTCATGAATGTAACGAGAACATAATAAATGATATCAACAGTAAAACTGCATGTGTCGATCTTGTTACAATTATTTCCATTTATTTCTCTTTATCATCATAACCCTAAACACTAATAATATCTTTAATAATTATGATGTAGATTTAAGTTTGTATGTTCTCCTCGTGTCTGCGTGGGTCATCTCCGGGTTCTACAGCTTCCTACCACCTCCAAAAACATGCACTTCTATGTGAATTGGCTGGTCTCAAATCATCTGTAGGTGTGAGCATATGTGCGTGTTTGTCCTTCATTTGGCTTTGTGGTGCACTGGTGTCACGCTCAAAGTGTATCCTGCCTCACGCCCCTAGTCCACTGGAATAGGCTCCAACAACCCCACCACCTGTGGCAGTAGAAGAAGCGGGTGCTGAAGATGAATGAATAAACTATATTTTCTATTATGATGCAGTTATTATACAATCCAGGTGGTTTAGTTTTTAACCCATTGTACGAAGGTTATAATGGTGCCATCCCATACGGCATAACAGCAAATCTGCATGTGTTCATGATGCAAACCATTATACTCTATTGGTGAATGAATGTGTCAAACCTTCTGATCTTTATATTTTGTATGGAACTCAAACCATGGAGGGTTAGTGATGTGATTATGACTACACATTTCATAGCTTGATAATCACTGGGAAGAGGAAGTTAAATTATAGTTGGTTGGTTGACTTTGTATTTCTAAAATATGTCATTTTACATGTATACAATCACCACTTTTGCTGCTCAGCCAACCACATTGCATCTTGACAACAAGAAGCTTTTGTAGCTCAGTAGGGTACACCCTTGTTAAAAGAATGATTTCATCTGCTGTAAGGAATAATGACAGTAACCGTTTCTTTGGTCATGATGATGGTTTGTATCAATGGAGATATCAAATAGTTTTTGGATAAAATGGGGTCTTTATGACATGAAAAATATCACAAACATAACAATGGATGTACCAACCATCTGACCCTGAAATATTCAGCTTTGTATCATGCAGCTGGCATCGTTCAATAGCTAAAGAGGCAATCTATTTCAACTGATTGCCTGGCAGGAGACCTGGCAGACCATCCATTCAGTGTTTGCTTGAGGCTATTGCTATTGCTAAATAGTTTTTGTTCAGGTTTCCCCTTCACTGACAGAAGGCAAAACAAAAATAAACCAAAATTGTTTTTTCCCACAATTGTACTTTTTATTGTTCAGTTCCTAACCCTACTATTAAGTTTCATTTAATATTACCAATTATTATTATCCACCCTGTTGTGGACCAGTTACATAAAAAAATAAATATTTTGACATACTTAATGCTGTGGAATATTTCACTCTTATACATATAAATTCAATGGCATGTTGGTTTGGTTTTTACAAAGTGTGCTGAAGCTGGGAAAAAATGAACACAAAGAACCAGAGATTACTCTACACAGCAAGCTTTACATAATTACAATTAAAAATATAATGACATTTGACAGTATTCATTTCAGGAGCAGTTGTTGTCCCCATTGACCGGCAGTCATGAAGCTTCTGCATGTTGATATCGTAATGAAAGCCAAAGAAAAAAGAGCAATGCATTTTAAATGGTAAAAAAAAGTAATTTATATTTACATAGCACTACTCTTCATTTTCTCTGTCAATCACATTGAAAATTCAGTCTTTCTTCTTCTGCTATGAGAGTAACATGGGCTTTTTTCGTGTGTGTGTGTGTGTGTGTGTGTGTGTGTGTGTGTGTGTGTGTGTGTGTGTGTGTGCACGCGTGTGTGCGTGTTAGTATAATGAAATGTCTTCATATTTTTGAAGTAGATTCTCTTTCCAAGTGTGAATAAATTATGATGCACTGCTGATTGGATTTCTGTCAAGAGATTGAAAAGGAAATGAAAGCCTGTGCATGGGAAAGGGTTACAGTAAGACAGAAATTTGTATGCTATGATTAATGACTTAGTGCAATTTTAAGCAACCATTTTCTGGCTTTCAAATACAGGAAGTAAACAAGGCAATGGCTGAGACAGCTAATCATTTGCATCATTCAGACCCTGGTATCTGTTTGAAAGGGTCAGTGATTGAGTCTGATTTAACTTGTCCCTAGTTCAGAGGAAATGAACAGATGCCAATCGCACTCCTACAGTTCAATCAGCAGGACTGCCTCGTGCTATTCCACTACCGAAAAGTCAGGTAGCAGCCAGTGGTTCAATAAGCTGGAATACATTGAAATATATTGAAACAAAACCATTCACAACCATACAGCCTATATATGGTTGTGATACACACACACACACACACACACACACAGACACACACACACACACACACACACACAAGCGGGAACGTGGAAATTCCACGATAAAAAAATAATATCAGACTTTGTTTGTTTTCTTTTTTTTCTTAGTCGTCACAAGAAACCAAACCGCTGTGTGCAATGAAGCTGGTCATGGACAAATGTGAAGACCGGAGCTAACTCAGCTAGCAGCCGGAATTTCCGGGTAGACGTCGGAAGCGTGACAGCATGAGGTTTTCAAGTGAGCTTATTCAAATACATATAGATATATAACCCTAATTAGAAGTCTCATTATTGTTTGTTGGAGTGAGTCATCCCACCATGATTTCTACTGAAGACCTTTGTGTTGCAAGTATTGCAACTTACTCTATTATAAAGCATACAGAGTGTGTTGAGCAGATAGAAATTGGAATTCAAAAACAAACCTGATCAATTAAATGTGCTGCTACTGCTGTAAAAGGAAATAAAACACTTTATGTCTGCCTGCTTTGCCCGTTGAAAGCATTAATGATGATACAGACAGAGTCACGTGGAAAAATCAGTTTTGAAAACAATGTACTCTCCCAAATGTAATACAGCAGTCACATTAAAATGATTTGCTTGCTCTCAGTGTTTGTCCAGCTAACCCAGCTAAGCAGCACACTTCTTGGTCTTTCTGTGTTTTATTGCTGTTTCCAGGGCAACGTTCTTGTGACTGACAAAATACAAATGAAATATAGTATTTTATTATGTTTGATAAACACATGCACAAAACAGAAGTTCAGTAAAGATTACTGCTGTGCATTTAAAACGAATTCACATGTAGATGCACAAAATCAACATTGAATGCTCCAGTCACAACCTCAGCGGGAACAGGTGTGATGCATGTGATGGCAGAAGATAATATTTATCGCTCTTGGCCAGAGTTTAGATACTATTATGGAATAATGGAAGATGGAAAGCAATTGAAATTATGTATTGATTAAAGAAAACAATGACTAGATTGACAGACTGAATAATATGGATGTCTTGGTAAATAAAACTGACTCAGCTGAGTCATTTTTTGGAATAATTTTTACTTGAAATGCATTAAGGGAAATATTTGTGTAAAAGCTTGAACTGGCCTGTAGTAGCTTAATAATGCCACAAGTATAATTTAGCATTGTAATATACTTAGTAAAATTTAAAAAACAAGATGATTTGGAACCTGCAATGAAAATCATTTGTATCTAGTGAAAGTTAAAGTTCCTCGTTAATACCTCTGACAATTTATTATCTACATGTAGTCTTTAGTAAGGGTCCATTAATGTCCCTCACTGTCTTCATTTTTGTCAAAACCTTGACAATAACTTATTGTGTCTTTTTTTTTTCTTTTTCTTTTGGCTCTATGTTTCAGTACATTAGGAGAGCTCATCCTACCTATGACAGTAAGTGCCCCAAAACGGTGTTTGTTTACCTCCAAGTGACACAGAAGAAGTAAAGTCTATCATAGAGTCATAGTGCAATTTGTAAAAAAAAAAAAAAAAAGGACACATAAGGGGGAATGTTTTTATTAGTCATGAAAAAATAAGCAATCAACAGGCCTACTTCTTTTTTAGGCTGAGGCAGTGCTTCTCAATTGTCTTCTGTTAAGCCCCCCCATCAAGAAGAAAACATTTTGTCCCCCTCCCACCCTCCGCCAAGCACACTCTTAGGTGTGTGTGTGTGTGTGTGTGTGTGTGTGTGTGTGTGTGTGTGTGTGTGTGTGTGTGTGTGTGTGTTCTTGCACGCATGTACTTGGTGAAAAAAAACCCTGGCCTGGAGGTGATTACTCCATTAACAGAGGAATAATCACATCCTGCATAGTGACAAAGTTTACATAGTGTGATAATAGTGTGGATCTGCTGAACTAAACTACATATTCATCTTTTTTTAGTCATCTGTATTTAGTTGCAAATAGGGCTATAGTACTACAAACCATTATGTGATATTGTGATAATCAGGTCTTTTGATGAAAAACAGTTTTTTACTACTAGTGCAACAGGTGCTCCCTTCTACATAAAAGTAGAACGGAGCAGCTGATGCATCAATTAGAATCCGAATCAGCATACTTTATTCATCCAGTAGGGGGGGATTGCTTTTTGTTATAGGTGTACTGCTCCAAAAGAAAACAGAGAAACAAAAAAGACAATGTCTGTTCGGAAAATTTGGAATAAGGAGAATTTAAGAGTGAAGAGCTAAAAAGACATCATAATAAATAAGGAATATCCATGCATAACCACGTTTCACCTAAGCAAATCATATTGCATTCCAGATACTCTCTTTGACTCTGGACAAGTCCTGTTAGCTCCTCCATCTTGTTGGCCAGTAATCTCTCAGTGTCCATGGTGACTGTCAGGAGACATCGCTCATCTGTTGTCTCCTCCACTGATTTTTTTCCCCTATCTTTAACATGGTGTGTATTTCTCTACAATTACTTTGAGATGTCTGTCAGTCTTGAAAAAATGCCAGACAGCTTCAGTTCAATCAGTTGATTTCATGTGTACACAAGCAGTTGTTAAGGTCGGCTAACTGAGCGTGAAAGTACCTCAATGATTATCGTGGAAAAATTAACAAACAGTTAAAATAAGAGATAAATAAGACAAAAATAAGTAGTGAGAAAGTTAAAAAAGTAAAAGTCACCAGAGTCAGCAGTATGAGCATATACATAAATGCATGAGCACAATGGCTCATGTGCACCACATCAACAGGGGTGTGTAGCAGGCGTTGACAAAGGGACCTCACTAACACTTAATGGCCAGCCCAGACAAACAGCCTGCTCTCTGGTGAGCTAATTTCAACAGCTTTACGCCATGCAATTCAGGGCCATGGATTAGTTTGGGGTAAAACATTTCACATGCAGTGTAGGTAGATGTCTGGCAGCTGTAATTAATCATTATTTAACTAATGAAATCAATTAAATATAGTATAATATGGGACCGTTAAAGAAAAAAAACATCCAGAGAAGGTCCTGTTCACTGTATGTAGAACGTGCTGTATTGCCTAGCCTCTGGCATGTACTATATGTGCTAAAGCCATTCGGGTTGCAACAGCTGTTCCAAGCATTGACAGATGGTGTTTTCCTTTCAATAGGCACATATGATCAGAAAACATTCCAGGTGTGTTTAATTATGGCAAAACAATCATATATGTGTGATCAATACTGAGGAAAATAAACTGTGTAAATTATACTGTAGATATTAACAACTGTACTTGCCATTACTTCAGCTCAGACAGAATTTTTATCTATGAATGTGGTCCATTCTGTGTAAAACAAACAAACAAATGGATTAATGAAAAAAAAGAGTATTATTCACAAATAACTTCACAGTATAGTATATAGTATAGTATGGTCTAGTACAGTATAGTCTTGTGATGATCTGCATCTGCCATGTACTTTTCTGGTTTTCTGTTCCTGATTCGCTGCACCTGGTTTGTGTCTCCTGATTGTTTTGTTTGGTCTTTAGCCATTTTGTGTTTAGTTCAGTATTCGTTTGAGCTGAGAATCGCATATGCCAAATCGTTATTGTTACTCCTTGACTGCTTCTGTACGACCACGAGTTTGCCTTGCCTAGTCTGTGTTTTTTTAATTCTGACCTTTGCCTGTTTGACCACGATTTTTGTCTTTTGATGCCCTGTTAATTACCTTTGGCCTGTCTGATAGATTAAGGTTTTCCTACCTTGTTGTACTGTCCTATTTCCGATCATCTGGTTTTGAACCCTGCCTGGAATTGACTACAAGTTTGGATATGTCCTTGGTGCTGTAACCTCTGTGTTATCCTGGTTTTGATTACGAACTGATGAAAGTTTTTTGATTTAGTGACACCCTAGGTGCACTGGCGTCGTGCCCGGAGTGTCCCCCGCCTCACACCCTATGCCGCTGAGATAGGCTCCGGCTCCCCGTGACCCACTGCGGCGGATATAGCGGTGGTAGTCTGAAGATGACTGACTGACTGATTTAGTGACACTTTGACTCTTGTGCCTGGTTCCTTTGGAATCCGTAAGAAGTATAGTACAGTCTAGTATAGTATAGTACAGAATATTATAGTATAGTATAATGTAGTGTAGTATAGCACAGTATAGTATGAATGATTTCCTAGTGCTGCCTGCTGTGTACCATTCAGGCTTCTGCCTGTGTATTCAGTTTCACCTCACCTATTAAAGCTTGCTAAGCCAGCTGATGATCTCGCCATGTGTTATGTCGACACTATAGGACTTTGTTTTCCCTAATTCTAAAATCCTTGCAAATCCTTTAGAACAGCCATATGGGCTGGGCAATCGCAATACAAAGGAGGATATGAATGCAAAGTGCCTCCAACAGTATTCACCCTATTTTCACCTTCTTTTGGGTTTGTTTATGTGAAAGAGACCTTTCTAAAAATAAATTAGTTTTTTTTATTTTAAATCAGTCTTCTTTCAAAAGGATTCCTCTGAGGAAGCTGCCCTTTGGATGGAGGTGAAGAGATTTTGTTTTTTTTACATTTCTATATTGTCCCTGGTTAAATATGTTTAAATGAGACAAATGTGTTGTGCTTAGGTTTAAAGCCTTGGACTTTTGAGACACGGGTTTGTGTTTAGAAGTCTCTAAATCAAAAATATTTGTAAATTTTATTCAAAAATTACAGTGCATTTATGTTTTCAGTATTTGTGTGAGACTGTACAGTCAATATAAGTCAAAAGACCAATACACACTAATAGTTTTTTTTTTCTTTCACCACTAGAGGCTGAATATGAGCAATACAAGATTTTACCTTATTTTTTATGTTACATTCTCTGAAATGTCTTTATTTAACTGTCACATACAATACATGTCTCATATAAGTATTTATTTCATTATCTTATCTTGCCTGGAGTCTGTTGGTTTTACCAAAAGCACATTCAACAAGCGAGACTATTTTTTTTTCAATCCATCGACCTATTCAGCTATTCATAAAACATGGTTTGTAATGTTATGAAGAGCAACGTGTCAAATTCATAAGGCTCCCTCAAGTAATTTGCCCTATGTTTCCCTTCTTTGTTTATGCAATTTCCCCCCATAGTAGCATCTATGTTTGTCAGTGTTATCTCCTTTAGCCAGGAAACCGTTCACAGGCTAATCATTTGGGATGACCTCAGATGGCCTGAGCTGTGAACACACTTTGGAGACCTGTGGGACCCATCAGGAACATGAACCCAAAGTCCACCTCTTGACCTTGTCCGAGGTGTTGATGTCATTTGTTTATCATTCCCCTAGTTGTTTAAAATGAAAATAAAGGGGACAAGGTTATAATCTGCATGAGTTGAAAAATGAAGTGCTGCATGACAGGTGAATGCAAACCCAGGGAAATTAAACTCACTGCATTTATAAATAAGTTGCTTCAACCATTGCATAGCAAAAAAGGTACCATATACTAAGCAATGGGTGGAACCTAACTGTATCTTGTGTTTGTTTCCAGCTTAAACAGTGCATTCTGGCCAACAAAAAATAAAACCTGGTGTACACACAATTGGAATCAGAGACTCTCTGGGCCATTTTTTTCTTTTAACTTCTTTTCCTTGGTGAACACCAAACAATTCAACAAAAATATAAATGCAAAACTTTTGTGTTTGCTCCCATTTTCCATGAGATGGACTTAAAGATCTATAATTCATTCCAGATACACAATATTACCATTTCTCTCAAAACTTGTTCATAAATCTGTCTAAATGTGTGATAGTGAGCACTTCTGCTTTGCTGAGATAATCCATCCCACCTCACAGGTGTGCCACATCAAGATGCTGATCTGACATCATGATTAGTGCATAGGTGTACCTTATACTGCCCACAATAAAAGGCCACTCTGAAATATGCAGTTTTGTCTCACAGCAAAATGCCACAGATGCCACAAGCATTGAGGGAGTGTGCAATTGGCATGCTGACAGCAGGAATGTCACCCAGATCTGTTGCTCATGCATTGGATGTTCATTTATCTACCATAAGCCGTCTCCAAAGGCATTTTAGAGAATATGGCAGTACATCCAACCAGCCTCACAACCACAGACCACGTGTAACCACACCAGGCCAGGACCTCCACATCCAGAAGGTTCACCTCCAAGATCGTCTGAGACCAGCCACTCAGACAGCTGCTGAAACAATCGGTTTGCATAACCAAACAATTTCTGCACAAACAGTCAGAAACTGTCTCAGGGAAGCTCAGCTGCATGCTCGTCATCCTCATCGAGGTCTTAACCTGACTCCAGATCATCTTCGTAACAGACTTGAGTGGGCAACGGGTGTATTTTATTGATGACATTTTGAATGCATAGAGATACCATGATGAGATCCTGAGGCCCATTGTTGTGCCATACATCCATGAACACCTCATGTTTCAGCAAGGTAATGCACAGCCCCATGTTGCAAGGATCTGTACACAATTCTTGGAAGCTGAAAATGTCCCAGTTTTTGCATGGCCAGCATACTCACCGGACATGTCACCCATTGAGCATGTTTGGGATGTGCTTGACCGGTGTATACGACAGCATGTACCAGTTCCCATTAATATCCAGCAACTTCACACAGCCATTGAAGAGGAGTGGACCAACATTCCACAGGCCACAATTGACAATCTGATAAACTCTATGCAAAGAAGATGTGTTGCACTGCATGAGGCAAATGGTGGTCACACCAGATAGTGACTGGTTCTGAGTCCCCAGACCCCCAATAAAGCAAAAAAAACCCCTGCACATTTCAGGGTGGCCTTTTATTGTGGGCAGTATAAGGTACACATATGCACTATTCATGATGTCAGATCAGCATCTTGATGTGGCACACCTGTGAGGTGGGATAGATTATCTCAGCAAAGCAGAAGTGCTCACTATCACACATTTAGACAGATTTGTGAACAATGTTTGAGAGAAATGGTAATATTGTATATCTGGAATGAATTATAGATCTTTAAGTCCATCTCGTGAAAAATGGGAGCAAACACAAAAGTGTTGCATTTCTATTTTTGTTGAGTGTACTTTTCCATATCAAGTTGCTGTTTCAAATGTCTAACTCATATATTCATGATGTACCTTGTCTGTTGTGTGGCACACACTGTTTTTCTCCAGAGTACTGTACCCAAAAGATGTGGAAGGTGTTTGTCCTACCTGTCTGCGGTAAAGATGTGGCCAAGCATGTCTTCATCAGAGCTTCCTCAGTTTGCCAACTGTGCATTGTGTTTGAACCTGGCTGCTGAGAGAGGCTGGAATGACAAACCTCTCCAGGGTACCTTCCAGAACACTTTAAATGAGTCTTGGTTTCCACCAACATAACATTTATATATGAGAAAGGCTGAAACATGTAAAATCTGCAGCACTCTATGAAATCAATTGCTATGAAAGAAAACAATTTGCATATCAGTGTAATTACTTTTGACCTCATTCCCAACATTTTATCCAGCCCCATGAGGATATTTAAAGATATTTATATTTTTTATTATTAATATTTGTAATCACAGTCTTGGATTTCATATTAGTTTATACATTCTGATTTGCATGCAAATGAAATAAATGTTTAATACCAAATCACTGGCATTGCATGAGGATTAATAACAACTTGGCAGTGAATTGACCGGTGAATTAGTGTTCTCCTTCCTGTGGGGTCTGTCCAGCTTATGTCTGCCAAAGAGATGATGGGTCTGGCTCTGCAGACAGGGACATCTCAGAAATCGTGAGGCCACCATCTCTGCATTAACTGCTAATGGATAGCAAAGACAGATTGTGGATTGAAGTCTCCAATGTAACAAGCTTAAAGCAGTCACTATTGTACAAGAGGTACATTAAAAACATAAGTGATGAAGTACAACCAAACCGCATTTAGACATGGTGATCAACTTTGGAATTATTATTTTGTGTGAAAGAGGTATGAAAACAAGTAATATTTACACAAAACCAAGAACTTCCTCTATTAATCCATTACAGGACAGGCCACAATGCTCTGTGAGACTGTATAAAAGTTTAAGAAAGAAGGGGAAAAAACGTGTTTGTAGTAAGTGAGATACTAAAATAAGACACTTTGAAGAATTTTAGACTTTCTCACTTTTGTAAACTCTGGTTCTCTTTTGTTATTGTGAAGACTGATAGATTATTATAGATTGTTTGTGTAGCAGGAAGGTCTTTTGGTGTTTTACAGAGGCAAAAGTCAGTATGAATTGATGTATGATGCAATATCATGTATTTATATTTTTGAAATTAATTATTTTTTTCCTTATTGTTCCTGAGAGAATACAGCTTGAAGAGATTTAAATACATGCTACTCATTATTTTGCCGGCTGCATAAGTATTTAGTTTTAATCATGCAATAAACTTTTCTATCATTCTCTCAATAAATTTCCACACACCAGAACTCATCTAATTTGACACACACACACACACACACACACACTCACACACACTCACTCACTCACACACACACACACACACACACACACACACACACACACACACACACACACACACACACACACACACACACACACACACACACACACACACACACACACACACACACACACACACACACACCCACACACACACACACACACACACACACACACACAAGGTAACAGTTCCATTTATGGAAGTGTTCTCACTTATGGGGTGATCAGGATGTAGGCAGGTTTGTTTACAGACTGGAAACGGAAACTACGCCGAGAAGATGCGGCCGAAAAACTGTCACGATCTGATTGGACAAGAAGATACCACATCCCCTCATGCATATTCCTAATCTGAATTGTTTAAATTTGACCGGGCCAAGATATAATTTGCTCTTCTTCAGCTGATGATGTAAGACCAGTGTAGAACCGGCAGTCAGGGACTGTGGGAGAGCCCAGATATTTGTATTAGACTTGTTGTCAGGAATAAGCTTTTTAAACTTCTGACAATCGGCTAAGTCTCCTACTTTATCTCAATAACAAGAACCCACAGAATAAAGACACTTTGAAAAGACTTTGCTTCAAGCTGTTTAGGCAACCTGTCTGAAAGCCTTTATAATGAGCTCCATCAATGCCATTTCATTCATCAATGACTACTCCCCACAGGTGGCCAGTGCACCCACATTTCCCACCTGCAAGTTTGGCTTTGAGCTATCCTTCATAGGGTTAAGATCTGGTGACTGACCAGGTCAAAATTTTTTTAAGAGAGATTGCTGTTTAAACCATAATAAAATAAATTATTTTTGCCATGTGTGTTGGTGCATGATTTTGTGGTTAAATGGCCTAGTTTTTCTATTTTCCAATACACAACTTGTTCAGACTTGGAAGGCAATATTTTTAGCATCGCTTTGCATAAATGGACATTTAGCACCAACAATGGCCAACGCAGCCTTCAGAATTAAACTGCAATTCCTCTGTTTCTCAGATTTATTCAAAATCTTAATGTATGTCAAACAACACAACTGCTCCACTTTTCAGGCGTAGTGTGTCTAGCAGAGATGAATAAGGTTTTGTCATCAGGGGTCAAGACATACGTCTGCTGTGCCCAAAACACCTATTGTCATACTCAAGTATGGCTATTATGAGTATGTTTATACTACCAAGTATAATAAAATACTATGAGTATTGACTCGTATACCCTACCTGGACGAAAAACAAGACATGGGACGATGGACACTCCTTACCCTCAATGGTTGCCCTCCTTATATAGAAGAAGGGGGAGGTGAATCCATGATTTTTCGATGTTTGGAAAATTCTTGTCAAAGAAGGAATGACAATGGCAGAAAACAAAAGCTACATATACGTATCTACAAGCACAACAGAAACATGTCAGCTGATACATGGAGTACATTAGACTATTAAGGCTTGTCAAATTAAAAAAGTCAACATTTCCCCTTCTTCATAGTGATGTGATATTTGTTGTCAACTATTGCAGCTGTAATTTATGGTAAGTACTCTGCAGCAGTATGTGATCCGAGACAAGGCCACATTGTTGAAATTCACTAAGAAAGGAAATAGACTCAAATCTGGTGTAATACATCTGAATATACCAATGGAAACACATGGCATGGGCCCAGTGTCAGTCCACAATTTGATTTCTTCATTAATTTGAAATCCTGAACTACTTTTGTCTTGTTCACAGTACATGCACATAGATCTAACGTTAAACAAACAAACAAGCAAACAAACAAATAATGTTTTATTTTAAAACCTGATTAACTTACAGCAGTTGAACATGATTAATGCAGATGTCTTATTTCTTTTCACTGCCGTCCCTCTTCCCTGCTTATGTCATATATTTCTATGTCCAATAAAAATATAGAATAACTGCACAAAATATGAAGACTTATATTTTTGGCCCAGTAATGTACGAATATCTAATTTTTGATTTGGGGCTGGCAAGACCAGAAGTTGGAACTGTGTTTTAACTGTTAATTTCGTTCACAACTTGCATCTGGCTTGCTTCTGAAAACACTCTCGTCTTTTCTCTTCAAATCCTTAGTCAATAAAACCATCAGTCTTTGATACTTCATTAAAAAACAAATGCCTTTCATCAGTATCCTTCAGATTGTGTGATATGTACATGTAATAATGAGTTTTTGATAATTGAAACGGAAGCCATGGCCATGCAAATCTTATTTCATTTAATGGTTAAGTATCTGTATCTCCTTTTTGTGAAACACTGAAATGAAGATATTATTGATATATTTTCCTAGTCTGAATCAGTGCAGGTGTCCAAGAGGGTAATGCAAGTTACGACATAAATAGTAGATAATGGGTATTGTTTTTGATAGGTCCTCCATCATTGCCTAGCAGGCAATAACTCTCCCCCACCTTTCTTGGCTTCAACCTCAACACTCGAATGCACATTTTGTGAGTTTGCTCATTATTCCATGTACTCAACTACTATAGCAGACATCATTCCTTTATGTTTGGCAAATTAGATGTCCCTTTGTCATGACCCCTTCCTGCTTCATCAGGAGTGCAGGTTGGCTGCGTTCTAAAACTCCATTCCCTCGACAGACTTCCTCCTGTCTCCCTTAAATTGGAACCTGGCCAAGCTCCAATCTGGGTTCCACTATGCCCTGCCCAGACTCCACTGCCTCCTAGCAAAGTAATTCCTGTCATCCATGCAAGGTTTTTAATTGCCTCATTGATCTTCTACTCAAACTCTATAGTCTGTTCTTGTATTTGTTCCCAGCTTTAACAGTGCGTTCTGGCCAAAAAGGAACCGGGTGGACGCAGAAATGAAATCAAGAGATTGCGTCTGGCCCAGTCTTAGGACAGGTTCCTTTGTCAAGATTCACTAGCATGTCCAAGGTAGCATGACAAAGTTCTTTTTTCAACGGAATAATAAATATGAGAGCAAACAACATTGCTGTTTGCCCATCTCAAGTTGCTGCTTCAACTGTCCAATTCAAATATGCAGTGTGACGTCTACTTTGTTTTTTGTGTGGCAGACACTGTTTTTCTCCTGCATACTTTACTAAAGGGATGTGGAACGTGGAATGACAAAGCTCTCCAGTGTGCCTTCCAGGACTCTTTAAATGATGCTTGGGTTCCACCATCCTAACAGTAAGCAGAAGCTTCAGACTGAGCTTGGTCTCTCAGGACTGGAGCCCTATTATATGATTTACTCACTAGATCCTCAAGAGAGGTTATCTGAAGGATGTTTGGGCACTGCTACAACTCTTGTTATTATCACTGCTGAAAGGTTTAAACCCCAGATAGTGAAGGACATGCAGAGTGTCACTGTGGTACAGTATTGCAGACAGAGTTGTATAAAGCCTTGCCAGCTGAAAACACAGTCTACAGTCTACAGAGATTTGGCATCAGAACACCATAGTGCTAACGAGAGGGACTGCAGTAATATAGATGGGAAAATACAGATACAATTCTCAGCCTTGTACCTGGAAGGTTCGCTATACTGAATAGGCCCTTGTAGGACTAGATCTAACATAGTAAATAAAGCACTGACAACTTCAGATCTTGATACAATTACTTTGTGATTTTTCAGGCCTTTCCCAGATATATTTTAAAATAAAACCAAACACACATTAATATCCATCATTGTTTTTTAATCAAATATTAATTTCTTGAGGACACATTATCCAAAGGCTCAACTGAATGTGTGCAAACACTTCATTCATTTAGTACTCTGAAGAAAGCAAGATTTTGTAAACGAGCTTTACTTCTGGTTCCTCCTTCAGAGAAGACCTTAATAGCCTCCTGTGTGTGACAGGTGCTGTGCAAATTGCCTACCTTAAATGATTAATGAGGGATACTGTTCGTGTTGACACCAAGAATGATGGCTATGGTATATAAATTTAGAAGATGTACATTTACCATTGGGATGATGAAGAAAACCCCCAAGGGGGGGGGGGGGGGCATTGTCTTTGTTCAGTCTTAGCTTTTCTTTCAGTTTGCGTTTTGGAACTTCTAACACAAACATAAACTTCAGATCGACTGTTGTCATTAAAATGGACGGCTTTACTCAGAAGATGATTTAGGAAGTGTTAAAGCCTAATAAATAACCTAATCATCACCCATTTACAAATAAATTCAGGAATAGATTTTCTGTAATGCAGCACTCAGTATTTATATTCTCTTTTTATAGAGTTGAGGTGATGTTTAACATTAATAACTGTTACCTCCCGCTGTCTTTAGCGCCTCCGTTTCTGGAGTAACAAGAGGGCAAAGTCTAACCATTACCCCTTTTTATGTGTGTGCCTGTGCTCAAAAGTGTAAGTTTCATAAATGGTGCCATTCTTCTTTGGCAGGGATTTAATTTCACGGACACATTCTACCCAGGTCACACCAGTGTTTTCCTCAACACAGCAATAGCCAACTGTGTTTATTTCCTTCAACTACTGATATACTGACAATATTATGTGGACAGCTTGTTGCAGGAAACCCTATATTGGAAACCCTATATTTTGTTTCCCCAAAAGCCAATTACACAGGTCATAAACAAATAATTCAGGTCATTTGAAAGTTTATAGTAGTAGCGATATGGGAAAAGTCAACTGTGCCCATACCTGCAAACACCAGAGCTCTTTTTGAATGAAACAAATGATCAGATTCAGTTTTTTTTAAAATTTAGACTTTCTTTGGTACTGCACATAAAGTGCAGAATTATGGGTTTTACCCAAGGCCATGCAAAAGGTTGTTTTCCTCTTAGGTTTACTTTAATGACTTCAAGTCATTAGCGTGATACAAGCTGACAGACTACAGTCTTTGTGGTGCTTTACGCTCAAGAAAGGACAAAACACTCAACAATGTCACATTTTAAGGTCCTGAGGGAAATACTGTACTCATAGTTAGGAGTAAAAATTATAGTAGTAACAGGGTTTTTCTTATAATCAACCCTCAAAATTTAGTTGTCAAACCTGGTAAGTCATCTCAATTGTGCTCAAGGGCTCTACCAGCATACTGATGTAGCCCTGTGTTTAGTAGGGCAAACATCACAAATTGTTAATAAATTTATAGTAATAAGTAGTTAATAAATACAATAAAGGGTTAGGTGCCCGGAAGATCAGGAAGCACATGTGAGAGGAAAGGAGAAGAGCGCGCGGAGAGACATTGGTGATTAATTAAGAACAAGGAGTACGGATTAATGACTGAGAGTGTGGCGGTGTTTAGCTTACGCTTCCCCGAGCTTGTTCCTAAATTTGGATCAAGTTGGTAGTGGGGTGACAACGTGTGGAGTTGCAAGGTTTTCGCTGCCGCAGAGGGAGCAGTTGTGGACCAATTCTCCGCCCAGGAGCATCCATTCAGATGGACTGGGAGTTTGCTCATGCAGAACACGAGCCCAGGACACCACCATTCACTTTTTGTGTACTATAAATGTTGGCACTTAACACTGTTTTGCATTTCCAGTATGTTCTTTTGATAGCAAAGATTAAGTGCAATGCTTGTGTGGTCCAAATGAACAGTGGTGTGTGACAGTCTGTGCAACTAAGTAAATCAGGAAACTGCTCACCTTTTTCTAGCACAGTACTATGAAATCACATTCTGACTGATATTAGGATAACTAGAAATTACATTCAAATCCAAATGTCAATACCATGCTCACAATTATCAGTATTTTTTATTGATACTAAATATCATAAGTCTAGGACCAAATGCAGTGCACCGATGACAGTGACAACCATCAGCTGGTGTGACTGGTCTGATCAACATTTTTAAATGCAAACAACAATTTGTCCTCACCCACACGGCTAGCTTGTTGTAGAAGCACAGAAATAGACAACACTCAAGGCTATTCAGAAGTGTTACTGCTAATGTCTGATATGGATGGATTTCAGTGTATGGAATATTTTCTACACCACTGGCAGTGTGATAATGTGTGTCTGGGATGAGGTTCTTCTTTCTTTCTCTATTTTTGTTTTCCATTAAATTAAATGTTTTAAATGTTTTCTTTCCATATTACATAAAATAGGAAATTGTGGATGGTTGTGAGGATGTTTCACAGGTAAATGCTACACAACACGTGTATAAGAGTTCTGTCTTCACATGTCACAGTGTTTTCAGCAATTACATGATATGTTTGTGGCTAAATGTTACTAATGGACTAAAAAAGAAATGTAGTACATATTATATGTAGATTTAGGTCTGGCACTTCGTGGAAAGGTGACTGCAAAAATATATCAGTAGTGAAGGAACGCCTACAAGAGTATGGTGGTATGGTATCAAAGAAACTGACGTTATCATGCTACTAAGAATTTGCAGCAGATTTGTGCTCTTTTTTAACTTATCATCTGTTTTGTAGTTTTGTTGGAGATATAAGCTTTATGTTTAAATAATTGATAATCATCACACTGCTTAGTGACAAAAGTGCTTTGTAAACCCCACCTGATACTTGAACTTTTTTACTTCATCAAATCTATCCCCATGTAAGAATAATGATATCAATAGACAAGTGTGAAAAGACATTATTGATTTTTATTTATTTTTTTGTAGGAATGCATCTATAGTGCCAGAGGAAATGGATTATTTTGAAATAGATATATTCAATCATTGTTGCATTCCAACTGGCTGCCGATAAAGGCCTGTTAGACTGCTTTCACATATGCTTGTGGAAGAAGAAACTCTGTGTTATCTTGAAAACATTATTATGTGTGTGCCAGACCTAAAACTGCTTGCCATTTTGTTGGGGGGGTGGGGGGTGGGGGTGGACAAAACTCAGAGAAGCTATAAATGTCAACGACACAGCTCCATTTATCAGATCATGCGTAATTTAAACTGCACTGACATTTCCGCAGCAGCCTTTAAGATCAACAGAGGCACCAGTCATTTGATTCAACGGTTTATTCTACTCATTTTGAGAATGGGTCTGAGATGTCTTGGAGCATTAAACAAGTCTTGTTATCAAAGCAGAGATTGCAAGCTACCTACATCAGGTAGAATGCAAACATACAAACAATAGAAAAGAGCTTTCAAAAATAACAGACACAGACTGCACAGAAGAAAGCCAAACTGATAGTATTATCACCATTACATGTTTGTAAAAGTCCTCTATCTGACACCATACATACTGTGTGTATATCATGTACATTAATGCATTTCATTAACTGTGGGGTATTTTTCCCTATGGATGTCCCTTCAAATTATGTTTCCCCACTGATTAGATTTAATTGTATGCATGACTTCAAATGACTTGGGCACCAGGATGGATCTAGACGAAGTGCTGAGAGTGCGTGAGATGAATTGCTTGCAAAGCCCATGAGTTCTGGCACCTGCAGATCTCCAGTGTGTAAAATTCAGCAAGTGTAGCAACTTTATGAGCAACATTCCCTCCATGCCGAGGTATCTGGGGTGTTTATGCAACACGCAGCTTCAGGGAAAGGATCTGCAGTGATGTGATCCAAAAGTTCCAAACTAGCTTGTTAAGACAACTGAGCAATTCAAAACATTTATTCTGTTATAACACAGCACAGAAATGTGGTTTTAAGAAAAGTCTTACCTGCCTACCTATCTACCTACTCCCTTTTCAAATCCATCTTGAACCTCTGAAAACTAAAAGTCAAGTCAAATCAAATGTGTGCATTATACAGCTAGAGTTACATTGACTTTTAGAATGAAAAAATATCGGAAGCAAATTTTCAAGTGGAAAAGTGAGATGTTTGTTTTGACGGATGTATTGACCTGGAAACAAAACTATCACTTCAATATTTTCAATATTCAATGCAGTTATTCGGTTTGCGTGTCAGGGGTCTGCTGGAGCCTATCTCAGCTGGCTGTGAATGCACAGGGGGCGCGCAACACCCCCCCGATGCACCGCCAGCGCATCACAGGATCTTTCTTGACACGTTATTTCAGATTTATATTTTTATGCAGGGTCTTTTCTCATGGCTACATCAGGATGTAGAGGAATCATATGTTCATTGGAAGTTCAGCTGCTGGATCCCATTCCACCTGTCTTCATGCTAAAGTGTCCTTGAGAAATAAATTAAGCATCAGATTGCCCTCAGTTTTATGTGAGTGGTTATTGTTCCACTTGAACAGCTAGTATGGGAGCCTTTGTAGGCAATATTTTGTGAATGTGTACATGTTTTGAAAAGTGCTTTGACTGGTCAGAGAGACTAGAAAGGCACTTTTCACTGTAGCCACTGCACAGATCCATCTGTCAATCTCATGCTCCATCCTTCCCTGATTCGTGATCAAGACCCATACCCAACTCTTCAACTTGGGGCAATGACTTCCCACCTACTCAGAGAGGGCAGATCACCTTTTTCTGGACAAGACCGATGTCCTCCGATTTGCAGGTCCGACCACCAGATGCTCACATATAAGCTCCCACCTGGACCTGCAGGGTGGGGCTCTGGTTGTGCCATAAAGGGCAAAGTTATGGTTCTTGTTTGTATTTTTATTTACAACAAGGTTTTTGAAATGTTCTTATTGTAACCCAGCATTCAGGACATGTTTGCAATTTAAGACCCTACCTGGAGCATTAAGCCACCAACAACATAGCTGATCATACGGGCATGCAAACTCCCCCACCACAATAAGGTGGTCGTTCATAGGAGAGAGACACTGTTAGAGTACAGGCCATATACTTTTTTCATTGATGCTGGTTTTCATTCTCAAATCAATGTTCATTTAAAGAAAAGAGGAGAGAGGAACATTTAGGCAAGGATTTTAGCCTCTGCACATCACAACTGGCCAATCATTTTGTCTTACAGGAACACAACAGTGATACTAGCTAGCATTCAGTTATATTTCTGTCTTTCCAAAAGTGTTCATCTGCATAGCCTATGTGATGTATCTTGCTGAGTGCTCAGTGTAATGACTGATACTCAAAAGGTCGTGACTCTGTTGCTACAAGGGTGTTGCCTGTAGCTGCATTTCAAACCACAAGCATAACATGTTTTATTGAGGCAGCCTTGCATATTGTAACAGATATAGCTGTGGCTGAATCTGACAACAGCAGCTGTCATTTTTAGACCATGTTATCCTCTGAGTCTTACAGTCTGAGAGCAAATTTGAATATAATATTTCTTAGCATGCTGACTTTATTGCCAACATTTTCACCTTACTGACCCTGTGGCATTTCAGAGAATCAAGTATATTAATTATACACCACAAGAGTATACATTATGTATGTGTTCTTTCGACTTCCATGAGAAAGTCTTTGCCTTATTATGTAATTCACCATACCATCCTTATTCATTTAATAGATAACTATTGCTACTTCAATGCAACAAATTAAAGTAAAGAAAAAACTTTGTACATTATCTAAGATACAACTGCAGTTACACTTAGAAGGTCATTTAATTCTTTAGCTAATTTCTTTTTTTTAATGTGTTTTTCTAATTTCATTGAATTTATTAAGAGTGATTATGACTGATTTCAATAAATGTATTATGGCTATTACAATCATAGTAATGTACACAAAGTTGTAAGAATACTGACTAAGTCTTGATCACCTATTATGTAAACAAAAATGTGCTATGTCTGTGGAAAATGTCATTGTGACCATAAAACCTGAATTTACTCCAAGAACTGATAAAGACGTGTGCAAACACGCAGGTCTATTGGGACTGAATGGACGGTTCAAAACAGCAATGTAGCTAAATACAGTATAATAATACGAATGTGAAATTCAATGTATGAATTTGATAACCAAATTTCCAACTAACTGGCCCTCTACCCATCAATCCTTTTTTTTCTTTCTTGGATGTTGTTGTTGATGTTGCAATGTGATGAAGGTGAAGTCTTGTGATAATAATTCTGGGAAGGAAGAAAAAAACTAACTAAATAAACAAATTGCATAATACATAAACAGTTGATCAGATGAAAATAACTTAACAACCTGAGCTTTGATATAATTTTTTTTTTAAATGCCGTATGGTGAAAAATGCTTTTTAACCCACAGAACCCCACGAGCCAGATGTCAAAGTAAACAATTCTGGTTGTCTCTGTTTTGTAATGTTAAGACAGAGCTTGTCAGCCAGACCCCAGAGATACAAAACAGAGAATCATTCATTTACTCATTCATTTTCTTGAAGACGATTGGATTGTAATTATCTCATCTTCAGTCAATTACCTAAAACACCGGTTGTGGCTTGTGCAGGAGCCTAACTCAGCTGATGTGGAAGCGAAATAATGCATGCATAGGTCACATTTAAAATCAGAGGAAACACATTTTCAAGTTTGGCAGCGAATAACCAGATTGTCCAGAAAACAGGAAGACAGGAAGCGGGTCAACCTGTCAGGTTGACCCGGTTTGGACAGTTGCCGGGAACAATTGGTTTCCTGTTTTCTCATGAATAGGACACGTACAAAGCTCACGTACACACAAATGAAGGACTGTGACTATAAAAGGGTCAGGAGACATGCATCCAGTGGCTGTTCCCGATTGATCTGTACTGATGATCTGCATATCAATAAAAATGATTCCCGTTTTGGCTGTAACATCATCCTCGTTGTACTTTGGTTTTTATTTTGGTATTTTGCTGGACAAAACACTCTCACCACACTGACTATGGGCGAGAGGCAGGGGACACCCTGGATGAGTTGCCAGCTGATCATAGGGGCACAAAAAGTCAAACAAACATTCACTCTCAGATTCAAATTCAAATTTTTATAAAATGAATTGTTGATTCTTCTGCGTGGCTCACTGGCACACTGATGTCATGCCCAGAGTTTCCCCCGCCTCACTCCTTAAGCCATCTGGGATAGACTCCAGCTCCCTGTGACCCACGACAGCGGATAAAGCGGTAACAGAAGATGGATGCATGGACGGATGGATTCTCTTGCGGGGTTTGTCATGCATGCCACCATGTGTCTGCGTAACACCTGTGTAGTTAGCAAAGATCTTGTATGTCTTTCGCAGCCATTCACATACACTTCTGTTGGAGGTGTTGGAGAGGTTTGGAGTAGGGAAACACCCCTGATAAGGAGAGAGCAATGTGTCAAAGAACAACCTCTTTTCTGTCATTTATGATGAAATGAGTGGCTGTTCAAAATTAGTGTGTGTGTGTTTGTGTGTGTGTGTGTGTGTGTGTGTGTGTGTGTGTGTGTGTGTGTGTGTGTTTGTCATTATTACGTCGCGGGGACCACCACCTGATAACACAATCACGCCGTGGGGACCAAAATCTTTGTGGGGACCAAAATGCCGGTCCTCACCATTCTGACCATAGATTCACTTATAGATAGGTATATAGACTTACCCGCCAAAGTTTGAAAGAAAGTCTCATAATTCACCAACAGCACTGGTTCTGTGCTTAAGTGTGCTTAGCGGGTCTACTCTCGTTCGCCCCCTGTAGGCAGGAGCAACAATTGCACACAACACACACTTAAGCACACTTCCGGATGTGACGTCAGCATGGGTTAGTTAGATTGGACAAAGGGACATTTCAGGCGGGTGGAGATGTCTCTCCACCATTACCCGCCCTTACCGACTGTTACTGACTGTAACAAACACATGCTCCTTCATCTACCAACATGAACAGACCGCATGGCATGGATTAAATCACTAAGGAGAAGAGTTTGGGATAAATTAAGTGGAGGAGCAACTCCTGCCAACTTTGAGGTAAGCCATGCTTTCAGTTTATTTTATTTTTTTTGTTTTAGGAGTGTCTTGTTGGGTTTCTTTGTCGATTGAAGTGCTTTGTCTGCTGAGTGATTAATTTTATATAGCTAGCTAGCTAGCTAGCTAGCTTGATAGAGATAGCTAGGTAGAGAGCTAGATAGCTAGCTAGCTAGATAGCTAGGTAGAGAGCTAGATAGGTAACTAGCTAGATGGATAGATAGACAGTAGCCAGATAGATAGATAAATAGATATAAAGATAGCAAGATAGCTAGATAACTAGCTAGAGAGATAGCTAGATAGTTAGCGAGATAGCTATATAGAACAAAAATAGCTAGTTAGACAGATAGCTAGATAGACAGATAGCTAGATAGCTAGTCAGACAGACAGACAGACAGACAGACAGTAGCTAGATAGATAGATAAATAGATATAAAGATAGCAAGATAGCTAGATAACTAGCTAGAGAGATAGCTAGATAGTTAGTGAGATAGCTATATTGAACATAGATAGCTAGTTAGACAGATAGCTAGATAAATAGCTAGTCAGACAGACAGACAGGCAGTAGCTAGATAGATAGATAAATAGATATAAAGATAGCAAGATAGCTAGATAACTAGCTAGAGAGATAGCTAGATAGTTAGTGAGATAGCTATATTGAACATAGATAGCTAGTTAGACAGATAGCTAGATAAATAGCTAGTCAGACAGACAGACAGGCAGTAGCTAGATAGATAGATAAATAGATATAAAGATAGCAAGATAGCTAGATAACTAGCTAGAGAGATAGCTAGATAGCTAGATAGACAGATAGCTAGATAGCTAGTCACACAGACAGACAGACAGTAGCTAGATAGGTAGATAGAAAGATAGCTAGATAGCTAGCTAGAGAGATAGCTAGATACTGTAGCTAGCCAGTTAGCTATATTGAAGATAGATAGCTAGTTACACAGATAGCTAGATAGACAGATAGCTAGATAGCTAGTCAGATAGACAGACAGGCAGATGGATAGCTAGATGGATAGATAGACAGTAGCCAGATAGATAGATAAATAGATATAAAGATAGCAAGATAGCTAGATAACTAGCTAGAGAGATAGCTAGATAGTTAGCGAGATAGCTATATAGAACAAAAATAGCTAGTTAGACAGATAGCTAGATAGACAGATAGCTAGATAGCTAGTCAGACAGACAGACAGACAGACAGTAGCTAGATAGATAGATAAATAGATATAAAGATAGCAAGATAGCTAGATAACTAGCTAGAGAGATAGCTAGATAGTTAGCGAGATAGCTATATAGAACATAGATAGCTAGTTAGACAGATAGCTAGATAGACAGATAGCTAGATAGCTAGTCACACAGACAGACAGACAGTAGCTAGATAGATAGATAAATAGATATAAAGATAGCAAGATAGCTAGATAACTAGCTAGAGAGATAGCTAGATAGTTAGCGAGATAGCTATATTGAACATAGATAGCTAGTTAGACAGATAGCTAGATAAATAGCTAGTCAGACAGACAGACAGGCAGTAGCTAGATAGATAGATAAATAGATATAAAGATAGCAAGATAGCTAGATAACTAGCTAGAGAGATAGCTAGATAGCTAGATAGACAGATAGCTAGATACTGTACCTAGCCAGTTAGCTATACTGAAGATAGATAGCTAGTTACACAGATAGCTAGATAGACAGATAGCTAGATAGCTAGTCAGATAGACAGACAGGCAGATGGATAGCTAGATGGATAGATAGACAGTAGCCAGATAGATAGATAAAAGGATATAAAGATAGCAAGATAGCTAGATAACTAGCTAGAGAGATAGCTAGATAGTTAGCGAGATAGCTATATAGAACAAAAATAGCTAGTTAGACAGATAGCTAGATAGACAGATAGCTAGATAGCTAGTCAGACAGACAGACAGACAGTAGCTAGATAGATAGATAAATAGATATAAAGATAGCAAGATAGCTAGATAACTAGCTAGAGAGATAGCTAGATAGCTAGATAGACAGATAGCTAGATAGCTAGTCACACAGACAGACAGACAGTAGCTAGATAGGTAGATAGAAAGATAGCTAGATAGCTAGCTAGAGAGATAGCTAGATACTGTAGCTAGCCAGTTAGCTATACTGAAGATAGATAGCTAGTTACACAGATAGCTAGATAGACAGATAGCTAGATAGCTAGTCAGATAGACAGACAGACAGTAGCTAGATAGATAGATAGATAGATAGATAGATAGATAGATAGATAGATAGATAGATAGATAGATAGATAGATAGATAGATAGATAGATAGCTAGAGAGATAGCTAGATACTGTAGCTAGCCAGTTAGCTATATTGAAGATAGATAGCTAGTTAGATAGCTAGTTACATAGATAGATAGATAGATAGATAGATAGATAGATAGATAGATAGATAGATAGATAGATAGATAGATAGATAGATAGATAGATAGATAGATAGACGGATGGATGGACAAATAGATATTTTGTTAATACTGGAGGAAAATATGTCATTACATAACATACAAATTGGATAAAATTGTGTATTGTGAAAACATTAATAACATAAAATTGTGTTTTATGTTATCAAGTCCTGTCCTGATGTGCTGGTTTTTATTTGTACAAAATTCTATAATTGGTTTTCCATGTTCCTTAGTTACGTTAAACTAGGCTACCTCAAACACACTAGTTGGAAGGACAATATCTTTCGGCTTGCCTGGGAATGCATATGTTTTATGTTATCAAGTCTTGTCCTGGTTGTGCTGGTTTTTATTTGTGTTAAATTCTATAATTGTTTTTCTCCATATTCCTTAGCTAAGCTAAGCTACCTTAAATACATTTGCTGGAGGGACTATGTCTAACGGCTTGCCTGGGAATGCATGTGTTTTATGTTATCAAGTCCTGTCCTGGTAGTGCTTGTATTTATTTGTACAAAATTATATAATTGATTTTCTCCATATTCTTTAGCTAAGCTCAGCTAAGCTACCTTAAATACACTAGCTGGAGGGACAATGTCTCTCAACTGGCCTGGAAACGCATGTGTTTTATGTTATCAAGTCCTGTCCTGGTTGTGCTGGTTTTTATTTGTACAAAATTATGTAATTGGTTTTCCATATTCCTTAGCTAAACTAAGCTACCTTAAACAGACTAACTCTAACCATAACCTACCCCCACCTCCACCCCATGAAGGCCTGGCCTCTGCTCTTTCTACAGCATGCCCAAGCACGGTTGTGTACTGTACATTATACAGAGTAAAAGAAATGTTTTAAACATATTTGGCTCTGGTGACGGTAAACCAAGTGGTGCAATTTACATCATTTTGTGAACTATAGTGTTGTATATATTGATTTAAATTGTGTGTTTATTTGAGTTATTTTCCTGAAAATGTTATGTCACGAAAGAGAAAATACCTATCCTTGGTGAAAATAATAGTGAAAAATGATAATAAGTGAAAATCGATCAGAAATTAACCGTCTTTTAGCTTTACATGCAAAAGTCTCTTATTTACGTGACTGCACTCGAACGCATTTCAGGTGAGGTTCCCCACAATAGAGGAGAAGGCTCAGCGGTTGGACTTTAAAGCAGCTTGCTACTGTTACACTCGAGAAGAATTGAACCCTTCCTTACTGTTTTGAGAGACGATTCTGAGTGTTGGATTACTTTATGACACGAAAACGTGACTATTATGGACGCGGTGACAGGTAGGCCGGAAGCCTGTCCACGAGGCGAGAGCGTCATCATTCAGCTTTTATTTTAATCGTGTAAATAAGGAGATCGTTTGGGAACACTACCCTGGAGCCTGGCGGTATTTATTAACGATTTATTGTGCACCGAAGAATGGACTGAGATAGTAATGCGAAGACAAAGGTGTACGGATTTATACCCCAAACACACTAACACAGGAAAGTTATATGCAAGAGGCCTGACATATCTTCTAATGGTGAATTATAACGTTTCATATTTTACTGATGCTTTATGATGAAACGGGCTTACAGCTGAGATTGATGCGATTGTGTTTGACTCGAGTTGGTTAGGATAATGTTTCCTATGTTCACCGGTAACCGGACGTGCTCATGATGCTTAGTACCCCTGGCAATAGTATTGGCATTATTATATTTGTATTTATGGTCCGACATCTGAATAGAGAATATGTTTGAGTCTTAATCGGTTTTATTTGTGGTTTGTTATGAAGCTACAATTGTAAAGATCTCATGCTTCCTTGTTATTGTGAAGGACAAATATAAGAATGTGATTACTTTTGTGCACGTAACATGACTATTACGGCACTATTAATAACGTGACGACAAGCACCTTAGAGACTACATATATTCGTGATGTATTTGTTGTGCGCCCCAGAAGCAGTTAAGGGTTCAACGTGTGATTAAATGTGTACGGAGTCAAACTCCAGACACACAAAGCCATATTTTCTGGCAGTGAGTCATGACGTTTCTTAATTTTACCAATACTAAAGAGTTTACGGCTGGGATCGATGTGATTGCGGTAAGTTGTGCGCGGATTTGACTACTGGCTAGTATAATGTTAACTGTTAGCTGCTAACAGGACATGTTAATAAAGTTGATAAAGTAAATTTAGCTGTAATATTTGGGGTCGCTCTTAGTATTTATGGTCCGACAACTGAATGGAGAGGATGTTCGAGTGTGACAAGGTTTTATTTGGGGTTTGTCAGCTAAGCAGCAGCCTTAAATTGAACGTTAGTATATATTTTAATTTTACATCGCTGTGCTGTGTGTACATCGGCATTCATACCGGTAAAGTACCGCCTGTCCGCCACATGAGGAGCATCAAAACATTACCACGTGCGTCTGTGCTGAGCTCTGTTCAGGCCGGTAAAGCCACACAAGTGACGTTATCCTAGTCTGTGAGTTATGGGGCAAAAGTTACCAGTTTAAGTTACTCAGTGTCATAGATGGTAAATTAATCTTTGTCCGAAAGGTGTACCCGTCTTTACATGAATTGTTAGGTAATGCTAAGTAAGGACAAATGTGAACTACCCTAAATTGATTGTAATTTAGTTTAGTTTATTTGTTTAGCACATGTTCAGTACAAGTACAAAAACTGTGCAAGGTGGGAACGAAGCCTTATACAGAGCCTTGTACAGAGTTCCACACCTGCCTGTATCAAATTTAAGACATGTAGGCCAAACAATCAACTGAAGAAAACAACAAAAAATTGCGTATTCCAAAAACAAGAAGGCAGCAAAGACAAATCACGCACAATCAGTACAAAAAATGGATTAACACATCTGTCAGAAGAACAAATGCAAAGATCAGGAAGACAGAAGTATTTTTTTAGACAATTTTTGAAAAACAGAGAAGGAGGATATTGATCGCAGTGTTGGGCTTAATTCACTCCAGAGCTTAGAACCTCTAAAAGTGATGTTGAATTGGTGTTTTGAAGGTCGGTATATGGTAAAAGTAGACTGTTGTTGCTATATGTAGTTTGATATGTATGGACATGTGTAGTGGGGGTGAATACATTCTGTAGGGTGACTGGAAGTTCTTGATTCCTATATATAAATTTGTGTGTGAATAAGCATGTTTGATAAATATTTATTTTGTCAATGGATAGTACCTGGTATTTGTTGAATAGGGGTGCCGAGGGTGCATATCTGTTAGAGTGAGGAATCATTCTAAGATATTTTTTTTGTATGACACATAGTTTTCTTAAGTATGTAGGATATGTAGCTGCCCAGACGATGTTGCAGTAATTGATGAATGGAAACATAAAACTAATATAAAGTTAAGTGAGCTGTGGAGTGAATTAAGTGACAGACCTTTCTCAATATGCCGAGCATTTTTGCAGACCTTCTTGAGTCAAGGTCAATATGATCAGACCATTTGAGACTGCTATCTATAATAACTCCTAAAAATTTTGTACGGTGAACTAATTCTATTTCAGCATTATTAATAATTATTCTGGCTAAATCTATGGGATAATGTTTGTTTGTATTACAGAAGATCATGAAATTACATTTTTTCACATTGAGGGTGAGTTTGTTCAAATGAAACCATTTTGCGATAGAAGATAATTCTTGATTGACGGTTTGAATTAAAATAATGAAATCTTTGTGTGAAGTTACAAGGTTGGTATCATCTGCAAATAATACTGGGAGGAGTTTGGTGCATGTCATGGCCATATCGTTAATATAAATTAAAAATAATAAAGGGCCCAGGATTGATTCTTGGGGAACACCATACGATATTGATAATTTCTTGGAGGAAAAACCAGCTAGATGGACATATTGTTCTCGATTTGTGAGATAGTTTCTGAACCATTTCAGGGCAATATCCTCCACTCCATATCTATTTAGTTTTGCGATCAATATGTCATGACTTACCGTATCAAATGCCTTACTCAGATCCAAGAACACTCCTAGGGCAAATGTTTTATTATCAAGAGCTGATGAGATATAATTAACGAGTTGTATAAGGGCGTGTTCAGTGGAATGATTTTTGCGAAAACCATATTGGTGTTGATATACTGTAGAATATTGTTGACTGCTAGGTGATTTGATAATCTGGAATAGATTAGTTTTTCCAAGATTTTGGATATGGATGGTAGAATAGATATTGGCCTGTAATTGCTGAATTCCTTGGAGTTGCCTGTCTTGAAAATGGGTATAACTTTTGCAATTTTTAAGTCCTGGGGGACATTTCCAGTTTTGAGAGACAGAGAGAGGATATGAGTGAGGGGTTTGATAATGTAGTCAATAGTCTCCTTAAGAAGGACACTCTTAATGATATGGTGAACTGATGCTGTTAAATCATTTGTATAGAAAATACACCAGGAAACTATTCAGTTGTCAGCTTGAACAGCATTTGTGGTAAATTAGACAAATAACTCATATATATACAAAGATGACATAAACATCACTGATGCTTGAATAACACTAGCTATGAATACTGTTTTCCCCTATGGTGAACTTCTCTGTGAAAGACTTTGAAATGTGGTGAAGCCTGATTTTGCTGTAACATGTAAACACACTTGATGAACTGAACGATATACATCTTAAGCATTGTTCATCATGTGATCTGCAACAGACCAGTCCTCAATATCTGATTTTTAGCCCATCCAGATTGATATCGGAAGTCTCTTTTGTAGTCTGAACTGTCCCATACCACATGAAATTTGATTTTTGCGGGACAGATTGAAACTGCATTCGGGAGGTAGTTTTGTATTGGACATGGACAGATGCGTCTCAATCTGAAGAGCTCCAAACATAATGATCGGATATGGCAGTCCATTACGCCACTGTACATGATGCAAGAGCAACGCACTAGAAGGAAGAGCGACGCATTACAGAGCAGTAAAAAATGGATATAGAAGTTGACAATGTCTCTTGTGTCACAGATTTTCTCCATCTCTACTAGACAGTGGCACTGCCAATACACTAAGGTAAACAACGTCCATGCTTGTCATCATTGTTGCCGTCGTTGCAGTTATATGACCTCACACATTACACGCACTGAACAATGCCTCCGCCCCGACTTGCTGCTACAGCAACCTGTCAGATCGGCCAATAATGTGGCCCAGTCTGAACAGAGCAAGATTGCATTTGGACACTTGCTAAAAACAGTCAGCCCAGAAATCAGGTATGGAAAGAAATCTGATTGGTATCTGATTTGCCTGCAGTCTGAACAGAGCCAAATAGCGCCCTTCAGTACCTCCCATTATAACTGTTAAAAATATATCAGACCTTGTAATGAATGGATTTTTTTCAACAATGACTTGCTGTTGTGATGTTATTATTTTTGTGATATATCCCATGAAATTACCAAAGCTATACATGTCTATTTTGACATTTCATCTCCTCTTTCAAGGGTCTTGAAACATCTACATGGTCATGTCACTCTAGTGTTCATGCAACAATGAGCCGTAGGAAGGCCCCTGAAACAGATGCGATTGAACATGCAGCGAAAGAGCTTTACAAAACTGGAGAGTTGGAAGTAAAGGTTTGTAAAGGTTCCTCAGGCTATGGAACAGGAAACTTTGGCCGGAACCTCTGAAGTTAAGCTTGTCATCGACACTGAGGAGGAAGCACTGGACTGCCCACCCTCACCAAACAAGGTACCACTTGTTAGTTTAAGGCTTAAACACTCAGATGTCAGGTTCGAGGTATTTGAGGGGACTGTGGCAACTGTTCCTGATGGGTGGGGGATGGGCCAGTTTCTTGCTGATTTGATAGCAAGCACACTGTCACATGTCAGGTGAGAGGTATTTGTGGGGACCCCGTGAGGTGGTTGATATAAAGCACATTTACTGATTTGCTAGCAAACACACTGTCACATGTCAGGTGAGAGGTACTTGTGGGGACTCCGTGAGGCAGTTAATATGATGCATGGTTGTAGACATTAATTTAGCCTTTTTTGTCCATGGACTCAGAGAATCCTTTTGCATTCTATATTGTTTTTATATTGCACATAATTGTTTAGCTTAACATAAATTTTATGGTGATTAAAGTACTGATGTTAATGTTGAAATTTTTCCTCAGACTGGAACAGGAAACTTTGGCTGGAACCTCTGAAGCTAAGCTTGTCATCGACACTGAGGAGGAAGCACTGGACTGCCCACCCTCACCAAACAAGGTACCACTTGTTAGTTTAAGGCTTACCTGGTTTATTAAATGTCAAACTAATTGTGCTTGAAAAGGGCAGTAGGTTAGTTATACTCTTAAAGTTGCTGTTAAGCACACTCTCAGATGTCAGGTCCGAGGTATTTGAGGGGACTTTGCAACTGTTCCTGATGGGTGGGGGATGGGCCAGTTTCTTGCTGATTTGCTAGCAAGCACACTGTCACATGTCAGGTGAGAGGTATTTGTGGGGACCCCGTTTGGTGGTTGATATAAAGCACATTTAATGAGAGTGATTTACTGTTTTTGCCCATGAAGTGGGAAGAATCTTTTGCTTGCCATGAGACAGTTAATGTGACCAGAGATCAGAACTGGTTTTCACATGAGCTTGTAGATACAGATTGGTTTCCTTGGCCCATGCTTGACCACTACATGTTGTTACCCATAATTAGTCATTACTGTGTAACTGTGAGCTATATTCATGTAATAAAAGTTATAGCAGTGGTTAGTATTTGTATTGTATTAACATCAAGGTGAAATCTATTCAGGATACATCTATTTTACTCCCAAGCACACTCAAGTGTCAGTTAAAAGGTATTTGTGGGGACTCCGTGAGGCAGTTAATATGATGCATGGTTGTAGACATTAATTTAGCCTTTTTTGTCCATGGACTCAGAGAATCCTTTTGCATTCTATATTGTTTTCATATTGCACATAATTGTTTAGCTTAACATAAATATTATGGTGATTAAAGTACTGATGTTAATGTTGAAATTTTTCCTCAGACTGGAACAGGAAACTTTGGCTGGAACCTCTGAAGCTAAGCTTGTCATCGACACTGAGGAGGAAGCACTGGACTGCCCACCCTCACCAAACAAGGTACCACTTGTTAGTTTAAGGCTTACCTGGTTTATTAAATGTCAAACTAATTGTGCTTGAAAAGGGCAGTAGGTTAGTTATATTCTTAAAGTTGCTGTTAAGCACACTCTCAGATGTCAGGTTCGAGGTATTTGAGGGGACTGTGTGCACTGTTCCTGATGGGTGGGGGATGGGCCAGTTTCTTGCTGATTTGCTAGCAAGCACACTGTCACATGTCAGGTGAGAGGTATTTGTGGGGACCCCGTGAGGTGGTTGATATAAAGCACATTTAATGAGAGTGATTTACTGTTTTTGCCCGTGAAGTGGGAAGAATCTTTTGCTTGCCATGAGACAGTTAATGTGACCAGAGATCAAAACTGGTTTTCGCATGAGCTTGTAGATACAGATTGGTTTCCTTTGCCCATGCTTGACCACTACATGTTGTTACCCATAATTAGTCATTACTGTGTAACTGTGAGCTATATTCATGTAATAAAAGTTATAGCAGTGGTTAGTATTTGTATTGTATTGACATCAAGGTGAAATCTATTCAGGATACATCTATTTTACTCCCAAGCACACTCAAGTGTCAGTTAAAAGGTATTTGTGGGGACTCCGTGAGGCAGTTAATATGATGCATGGTTGTAGACATTAATTTAACCTTTTTTGTCCATGGACTCAGAGAATCCTTTTGCATTCTATATTGTTTTCATATTGCACATAATTGTTTAGCTTAACATAAATTTTATGGTGATTAAAGTACTGATGTTAATGTTGAAATTTTTCCTCAGACTGGAACAGGAAACTTTGGCTGGAACCTCTGAAGCTAAGCTTGTCATCGACACTGAGGAGGAAGCACTGGACTGCCCACCCTCACCAAACAAGGTACCACTTGTTAGTTTAAGGCTTACCTGGTTTATTAAAAGTCAAACTGTTTGTGCATGAAAGGGGCAGTAGGTAATTTATACTCTTAAAGTTGTTGTTAAGCACACTCTCAGATGTCAGGTCCAAGGTATTTGAGGGGGCTGTGGCAACTGTTCCTGATGGGTGGGGGATGGGCCAGTTTCTTGCTGATTTGCTAGCAAGCACACTGTCACATGTCAGGTGAGAGGTATTTGTGGGGACCCCGTGAGGTGGCTGATATAAAGCACATTTAATGAGAGTGTTTTACTGTTTTTGCCCGTGAAGTGGGAAGAATCTTTTGCTTGCCATGAGACAGTTAATGTGACCAGAGATCAAAACTGGTTTTCGCATGAGCTTGTAGATACAGATTGGTTTCCTTTGCCCACGCTTGACCACTACATGTTGTTACCCATAATTAGTCATTACTGTGTAACTGTGAGCTATATTCATGTAATAAAAGTTATAGCAGTGGTTAGTATTTGTATTGTATTGACATCAAGGTGAAATCTATTCAGGATACATCTATTTTACTCCCAAGCACACTCAAGTGTCAGTTAAAAGGTATTTGTGGGGACTCCGTGAGGCAGTTAATATGATGCATGGTTGTAGACATTAATTTAACCTTTTTTGTCCATGGACTCAGAGAATCCTTTTGCATTCTATATTGTTTTCATATTGCACATAATTGTTTAGCTTAACATAAATTTTATGGTGATTAAAGTACTGATGTTAATGTTGAAATTTTTCCTCAGACTGGAACAGGAAACTTTGGCTGGAACCTCTGAAGCTAAGCTTGTCATCGACACTGAGGAGGAAGCACTGGACTGCCCACCCTCACCAAACAAGGTACCACTTGTTAGTTTAAGGCTTACCTGGTTTATTAAAAGTCAAACTGTTTGTGCATGAAAGGGGCAGTAGGTAATTTATACTCTTAAAGTTGTTGTTAAGCACACTCTCAGATGTCAGGTCCAAGGTATTTGAGGGGGCTGTGGCAACTGTTCCTGATGGGTGGGGGATGGGCCAGTTTCTTGCTGATTTGCTAGCAAGCACACTGTCACATGTCAGGTGAGAGGTATTTGTGGGGACCCCGTGAGGTGGCTGATATAAAGCACATTTAATGAGAGTGTTTTACTGTTTTTGCCCGTGAAGTGGGAAGAATCTTTTGCTTGCCATGAGACAGTTAATGTGACCAGAGATCAAAACTGGTTTTCGCATGAGCTTGTAGATACAGATTGGTTTCCTTTGCCCACGCTTGACTACTACATGTTGTTACCCATAATTAGTCATTACTGTGTAACTGTGAGCTATATTCATGTAATAAAAGTTATAGCAGTGGTTAGTATTTGTATTGTATTGACATCAAGGTGAAATCTATTCAGGATACATCTATTTTACTCCCAAGCACACTCAAGTGTCAGTTAAAAGGTATTTGTGGGGACTCCGTGAGGCAGTTAATATGATGCATGGTTGTAGACATTAATTTAGCCTTTTTTGTCCAAGGACTCAGAGAATCCTTTTGCATTCTATATTGTTTTCATATTGCACATAATTGTTTAGCTTAACATAAATTTTATGGTGATTAAAGTACTGATGTTAATGTTGAAATTTTTCCTCAGACTGGAACAGGAAACTTTGGCTGGAACCTCTGAAGCTAAGCTTGTCATCGACACTGAGGAGGAAGCACTGGACTGCCCACCCTCACCAAACAAGGTACCACTTGTTAGTTTAAGGCTTACCTGGTTTATTAAAAGTCAAACTGTTTGTGCATGAAAGGGGCAGTAGGTAAGTTATATTCTTAAAGTTGTTGTTAAGCACACTCTCAGATGTCAGGTCCGAGGTATTTGAGGGGGCTGTGGCAACTGTTCCTGATGGGTGGGGGATGGGCCAGTTTCTTGCTGATTTGCTAGCAAGCACACTGTCACATGTCAGGTGAGAGGCATTTGTGGGGACCCCGTGAGGTGGTTGATATAAAGCACATTTAATGAGAGTGTTTTACTGTTTTTGCCCGTGAAGTGGGAAGAATCTTTTGCTTGCCATGAGACAGTTAAGGTGACCAGAGATCAAAACTGGTTTTCACATGAGCTTGTAGATACAGATTGGTTTCCTTTGCCCATGTTTGACCACTTCATGTTGTTACCCATAATTAGTCATTACTGTGTAACTGTGAGCTATATTCATGTAATAAAAGTTATAGCAGTGGTTAATATTTTTATTGTATTGACATCAAGGTGAAATCTATTCAGGATACATCTATTTTACTCCCAAGCACACTCAAGTGTCAGTTAAAAGGTATTTGTGGGGACTCCGTGAGGCAGTTAATATGTTGCATGTTGAAAGACATTAGTTTAGCCTAGTATGTACATGGATGTAAAAATCTATTCAAGATACATTCATTTTACTAATGAGCACACGCATTATGCGTGTGTAAGGTTGTGCAGTTATCAGTTTACTTCCTACCTTGTGATTCAATTTTGATCGTATTTACCACATTCTTTTTTTTTTTGTCATGCGTCATTCAGTGTATTGTTGTTGTTATTATAGGATTTCAGATGACTCTGACACCCAGCCCACATAGGAAATGTTTTTATTGAATTCTTTTATTGTGAACTATGTAGTGTCTTAGGTGTAAAGATGTCAGTCAAAGCTTTCAGGCATTATAATTCTATGTTTATGTTTCCAAGCTGTTTTTGTCTTTTGCTACACTGGTTCGAATTAAAATTACATAACATTCGCTTGAACTTCCATACAGACTGGAAATCCAAAGAATCCATTCTCCAAACATTGCCTTTACAATCAAAACCAGGCTGAGAAGGACAAAAAGCATACAGGTAAAGAACACAACTTTAGCATAACAATAGTGCATGTACTACATATTTCTTTATTCATATTGTTCATCAAATATTCATTGTTAAGGACAATTTTAGATTCTAATTCAGTTTTGTTTTGTTTTTCTGAAGATCTTATCAAGATGACACATTAGTGTCATTAGTGTAGGTTAGCATCCTACAGATTCTGTCTTTATCAAAATTTTACTTTGCAATATAATCTCGTCTGGTTTTCAGAATGTCCAGTTGTCAGATCAAGCCAGAGAAGAGAGACAGAGACCAAAGTGCCAGATGTAAACGATAATATTGCAAAAACAGCGGAGGACAATAATAATAATACAGCAATGGAGCAGGACACTGTAACACCTTCACAAAGCTACCGTTGCCTCTCACCAGAAAGGAAAGGACGTAAGGTTTCTAAGAGTATTTCTGTCACACAACTTTCAGCCTACGATTGTAGAATACTGATGGCATTAAAGTAACAGAAGTGTGTATGTTTAACTGTTTAATAGGCCTGCATCCTTTCAAGAGACGGCCGTGGCAAACAGAGGAGATACTTGCAGTTTAAAGGCACATGATGTTCATCACTTCCTGTCGGGCTCCAGGGAAAAATGACTGTGATAAGTGTCTTCAAATGGAAAACTTAGCACTCAAACACAGAAATTGGCTAGCCATAAAATTCTACATCAAAAACTGAATCATAGCTGTGAAAAAGGAAGTCTAAATTTGGTCACTGTATGCTGATAGAAGTTCCAGAGACCATTAGGTTTTTTATATTTTTTTAAGTGTGAAATCTAAAGTTGCAGAAATTTTATTTATTTTTAGTTGCACTTTAAGTTTTAATTTAATGTTAAAGTATTTTCTGAGAATTTGTCGTATAATGCAACTTTTAAGTTATTAGTTTTGTTACAAATTTTGTTTAAATGTTCTTACAAAGCATTAAAAAAAAACCAAAAAAATAAAGTTGTAACTAGAAAATTCAACCAAACAGCCTGAGTCTCTAATCATTAGCAAACAATACATCACAAGGTGTAAAAGTGTAATTTGACTTAGATAAATTATGGAATATCTAGATGAAACATTCCAAGATGGCATGCTATTGCAAAACTATATTTGCCTTCTGTGTCTATTTGACTTCTGTCAGTGTTTTTCAAGATGTATCAAGGTTTTGCATTACTTACCTCCACAGTAAGTATATTAGGTTCAACAGAGTAAGTTTAACCTGAATGTGTGTCAAGTGGTGCCCAGTAAGGAAGATAAACTGGATACTGTGCTTACGTACCCCCACATATGACTAAATACCAGATATTGTGCTTATGTTTCCCCACATATGTTTAAGAACCTGACAAGTCCCCACAGGTACGATCCTTGTCAGGTCTGGAAATTTTACTTTCTCTAATTGATAATTTGAAGTGAGATTTCTGTTGAGGAAGCATTCAGGATGTTTCCTGATTTTTTTCAGAGCTGTAGGTGCACTGGAAAGGCCGGTTCCCACAATTGGCCGGCGGCTCTTGTGGCATGACGATGTAATACAGACAAGGATAGGTGTGTGTGTGTGTGTGTGTGTGTGTGTGTGTGTGTGTGTGTGTGTGTGTGTGAGGAATGATGTGAATGCGGTTGACGGTTCTGACCCACAGCGTGGAACTTGAAATGACAAGTCCAGCCTATTTTCTGTCTGCGCTTTATTTCTCCCCGCAGCATTTAAAAGTGTCGTTGTCAGATGATGGCTTCATTTGTGAAACTTTAGCTATCATCAGGGATTTCCCAAGAGTCCTTGATATATTTAAAGAGTCTGGTATACAAACGCTACTATAAAAAAAATCCTGCCATGCACCAGGTTAAATTTTCCTAAGTTGCTTTGATCATAATTGTAGAGAAAAGATGTTGCAGAACAGTGATATATCCAATCACCTCCTCATTGGTGGCAGGTTTGCATGCAAGCAGTTAACTATTAAATAATACAGGAATAACATAAGTCTTTATATACAACGCTGTGGTCATTCATTATTTATTGTTTTATTGCTGAATAGAATGACATTCCCTCCAAGGCCAACAGTGTTTAATTCAATGTATTTAAATCTGCAATTACAACTAAAATATGTGTGTATTTATTTCAAGGAGTCCTAGAATTGTTGTGTGGACGGCATTTTTGTGCACAGTGTTTGGTTTGCGGGCTTGTTGCTCCCACTGATCATTAATATGCAATACAGGGTGTGAGGTCAGACAGAAAACACAGTGACTGGGTTAAATCATCTCTCTCTCTCCTCTGCTCTATCCCTGGATAAATAAATAGCTGTAGGTCTTTTTGTATTTGTTGTGCACTTCGTTTAAATTCACACAAAATCTGGCAATGTGGCACCTTCCTGGAGGGTGGAGGAGTGGGAATGTTTAATTGTGCTTTAGAATAACAGCCTTCACAAATGCAGGATATTTTCCCCTCTGCTTCATTTATTGTCTATCATACCCTCTTGTGCTTTCTCTCAAGCTGAAGTGGAGGATCCTGTACAAGACTAAAGGCTACTGATTAAAAGTGAAAATAATTTGTATGTCCGTTATCTCAAACATTTAATTGGCTCTTCCTTGATCCATGCCACACCCTTCTACTGTACTATTGTGTAAAAAATGAAGACTGTCCTTTTTTCACAATAAATTATCCGATACAGTGGATAAAGCGGTTCAGAAGATGGATGGATGAATAGATGGATGGATGGACTTTCAGCAAATTTTCCTTTTAGTGGGCTACTATTTAGACCAAGCCTGGCATGATCCTTGTTATTTTAAAGACATTGTAACATAAAGTAGCTAACTGAAGAAACAAACAAACATAAAAAAAGAAGAAGTTGTATCTACAGATGAAAATAAATGTTACAATCACCTTTTCAGTAGCTTGTTTTAAAATGGCCTTCTCGTGATGAAGAACTGCATATTTACTCTACTCTCAAATGTAATCAGTGTTATTATCTCTAGTGAAATCAAGAGATGTTTTCATGGTTTTAACACTTCTAATATTTCACACCTAATGAATAGGCTGATTTTTGCTCTTTTGATGGTACTATGAGTTGTTTTAACTGTGTTCATAGCTTTATCCAAATGGAGCCTTTATTGAATAGTCCATTGGTTTCCAAAAAAACTGATAAATAAAAATGGCAGACTACTATTACTAGCTTAAATGATACCTACAACATCATAATATGATGTGATTCCACCTGCCATTCCAGAGCAGCTGTTTTCATCTCCTGCAAGCAGTTGGTAATGCTTATGTGACTGTGTTCAACAGTGATTGTTGTGCTTTGAGCAGCAGGGGAAGAAATGAGAATGTGCCCATCCTTAATTCAGAGCATATGGAACGTAAATTAATATGCCAAGGATTGCATGAGGTCACGTTTTTACTCTCAACTGTAGTGTTTTTTTAAATTAGCTTACTCCTCTGTGTCTCACCAGGTGGTACTTTAAGTCTATTTCAGTCATTTCACAAGAGCAAAGTTTCATCATGTTTTAAGGAACTGGAAGTTCTGAAATAGTTTGTTATTTGTGACAGTGTCTTTTAATTTTTTATTTTATTTTATTACAACAGCCAAAAATATACAAGTGAATGCTGCATTGTGATGTAGTTATTATTCATTAATGAGCTTTCCATGGGAGGCATAATTCAAGTTGCATGCATTCAGTAGCGTGCACTAAATCTCCTTTTCTTTAGATGTAAAGCTTGGCTCAGGGTGAAGATTGATTGCTGCAGTGGTCCTGCCTATAAACACATGAATTGATTCATTATGAATGTTATGATAAGATTGTGTCGTTTGAGCCTATTATGCCCTTCCATTTCATTCCTTCATTCTGAATTAAATTTTGGGCAATTAACTCTAAACTTCATTGTAATTGCAGAGGACTTTATAAGATTGTGAGAGACAAGACAGGGTGGGATTGCTTCTAAAAGTTACTACATTTTGGCCATTTTCCCATAGCTATTTTATTTTCACTGCAGACTCACAAGCGGCAACAGAGCATGACAGACTATTTTTACAGCCTATCCGGAGGTATGATCACTCTAATAACTTGTTACCGAATGAAAGGAGCAGTAGATAAGAAAATGTCACAGATGCCAATATTTTTTGAAGCTCGGATCATTCATTCATTCATCTTCTTCTGCTTTATCCGCCGTCACAGGCTCATATCATATTTCATAGAAAACTTTTATGGTGTAAAAAGAGTTGTCGTACTGCCAACAACATAAGTAAAGGCATAAATACTGTAGAATGATAAACATTAAGAGCGGCACAGTGCCGTAGTGGGTAGCGCTGTCGCAGCACAGCAAGGCTTCGGGTTCGAGTCCCGCTCTGTGCTGAGTTTGGATGTACTTCCCGTGTCTGCGTGGGTACTCTCCGGGTTCTCTGGCTTCCTCCCACATCCAAAAACATGCGCTTAAGGTTAATTGGCTTGTCCCAAATCGACCATAGGAATGAGTGTGTGTGTGTGTGTGCGTGTTTTTGTGTTTGTGTGTAGCTCCGCGGTGCGCTGGCGTCACGCCCAGAGTTTCCCCACCTCATGCCCTAAGACAAGCTGGGATAGGCTCCAGTTCCCTCGACCTGCGCAAGCGAATGAAATGGGTTGAGAAACTGAATGAATGAATAATTTCCAGGAGACTTTATACACATATATATATATATATATATATATATATATATGAGAGAGAGAGAGGAAACAGTTCAGTTTGACTCACAGGACTTAATGTGACATATTTTGGGCATTAATAAGATGAATATGTTTTGATTTTGGTGTTTTTTTTTAGATTTTTTTAAAAAGTTGTCCTTAGAAGGATTGAACACCACATTTTTTGCAGCAAGATAGCTACCTTCGTTACTGTTCAGAGCTCGAAAATATCAAAGTACAGTTCATTGCTGCTCTGTTCATCTGACCTGATTCTAAGTATAATAATAAAACAGAGCTGTCCCGTTCCTTCAAACATTTCCTATCCATACATCTAATTAGAACAAACATCCACCATTGCTAAATTTATGCACCAGCCCTGAAGCTACCCCTGCATGGTAAATGCAAAGAAATATCTAGGTTGCTATTAGGGAAGGTTAGGGAGCTGAGGTCAGCAGCTTTAGTTGAAGTCAACTCTACCATGTGCTCTAAAATGTTCACATGAAGCTGGACTCTAGCCTTTAGGGATATGTCACAAAGTGCTCAAATAGGTGGTCGCTAAGGGACTGCCCTCATTGCAGAGTGAGGAATGAGACCCTTTTGAGATATGCAAAAGGAAAAAAATGAGGATACGACTCGTTTAAAAAAAAAAGCAGATAATCCTTCATAGCATGTCAGTGTGTGGAATGTCAAGTAATTTATATCTGAGAAACCTGTGAAATTGTAAACAGTGTGTTCGCGCCCTGGCTATTGCCATCAGACCTTTGCGACAGCTCAAAAATCCCATGGATGCATGAAATCTGACATGCTGACATGCAATGTAAACCTATAAAGTAAAGCCCACATGATTCTTGGAAGTTAGCAAGCAATGCAGAACTAGAGTATGCACTGTGTTCATTATTGTCAAAAAAACAAACAAACATGTGCAACCAGTTTATTTTATAGTGGTTGGGTCATGATGTATGTTATCTTTACATAATCCATCCATCCATCAGTCCATCCATCCATTTTCTGTACCCACTTTTGTACGCTGTCATGGGTCACGGTTTGGTGCAGCCTATCTCTGCGACTGGGGGTGTGAGGCAGGGGATACTCTGGGTATGACGCCAGTGCACCGTGGAGCCACACGTAGACACAGACAAACACACACACACACACACACACACACACACACACACACACACACACACACACACACACACACACACACACACACACACACACACACACACTCACACACTCACACCTACGGACAATTTCATAGTGGCCTGTACATACATAGTGGCATATGGTTTTGGAGTTAGGAAAAAGCTGTGGAACACAGAGAGAACACACACAGACACGGGAAGAACATGCTAACTCCGCATAGAGCGAGACTCCAACCGGGAACCGCCTTGCTGTACAGCGACAGCGCTACCCACTGCCGCACTGTGACGCCTATCTCCCCACCTATATATTTTAATAAGGTCACTTGAAAACCTCCGACTGTCCCACTTTAACTCCTCCAGCACCCTGTCAATCAAGCGCCCAACCAGTCAAGTGTCCAACCAAACACGGCGCATCTGCCAGAAGGAATCACGTGAACAATATGGAGTAAGGCATCAGGCAGTGAGGCTTTTTGTTTAAGTTACGCCTTTCATCCACACAACAACAGATATTCAGGACGAAAACACTGGCCAAAGTGACCTTTTTTGAAAACGCCTGATCTGCGTTGTTGTGTGGACGCTGTAACTGAAACATTTTCTATCCGGGGGGCAACTCCCTGCTACGAAAACCGTTGAGACGTTAGTATGTTGACCCGTGTGTACATGTACACACGGAATGGAAGGAGTTAAAACCGGCTATTTTTTGACATATAACAGCTCCACGTCAAAGATGCGTTGATAAACATGCTTGACAGTTGGATATTTGTTCATCTGTTTCTTTCTTTATGGGTCATAAAGTTTAAACAGTGTTGTTTTTGTCCACTGTGTGTGTGTGTGTGTGTGTGTGTGTGTGTGTGTGTGTGTGTGTGTGTGTGTGTGTGTGTGTGTGTGTGTGTGTGTGTGTGTGTGTGTGTGTGTGTGTGTGTGTGTGTGTGTGTGTATACTGTATATCTGTGCAAGCATTTGGAGTTAAAAGTAATTTCCCTACCGAAATTAGTAGATTATTTATTTGATTTTTTACACACACTCACACACACACACACACACACACACACACACACACACACACACACACACACACACACACACACACACACACACACAGTACACACAATGTGCTGCAATCACTAAAATATACATGTTTTGCATACTTCCTTATTTTACTGACATTGTTATTCACGGGCTTTCTGCAAAATTCCACACACTTCAAACTCATGCCAACTGATATTTTAGCATCCAGTAGATGTCGTACTAGAGCAAATGAAGCCTCATGAAGCTTTGAACCGCAGTGAACCGATTGGGATGAAAAGCTTCAATGCTTCATGGGGATTCATCAGCCCATCACTAATACTGTACATCGACTTCCCAGTCAACATAATATTAGAGTGTCAGAACTGTTCCAACAATTTCCATGTTTTGAGCGCAGAGTCCAAACAGCAGGAACGACACAGAAAAAGGCAACGGATTCTGAGTGAAACTATCTGGCTAGTACGAACAGTCTGTCCAGCTATGGTTTCTGTTTGGAATGGGACAATCAATGTAGTATCCAAAATGCTCCTCGGACATCTGACAAAAACACTCTTTAAGTAACTACAAACAGTTCTGTTCATGTAACAGAACTATCATTTCTCTAAAATTTATTTTCCACTTGCTCTTTTGACAGGTGCCTTTTCCTTTAACATTAGCTCCTTTCCCAATCTCACTATTAGTTTGCTTCCTTTCTGCGGCTAGCCTATTAACATTCATCTACGGCTTCACAATGCCCGCCCAGCGCAATTCATGATTTTCCAACAAATTGTTACATCACCCCGTTGATTTTTGACTATGTTGGATGAGCTTAGTTTATAATACCAATACATTGTGTTCATATGTTTGGTATTAAGTCTGATATTTTTGTTTTATCGTGGAATTTCCACAGTTTCCTGCTAGTTTTTATATAATATATCATAATTTCCCTTGAGTCAGATAAATATGAGGCACAAAACAAGGGCCTCATGAACATCCATCTTTTAATAAGCATTGTTTTTTCAATCATAGTATGAAATGAGTAAAAGAAACTGAGACACTCTCTGTTACGTTTCAATCTCAAGGGTGCAAAATGAAAAGAAAAATCACCTCAATTTTGTGTTTGTATTTGGGCCCTCAATCAGTTTCAATGAAGGGTGAATAAAACTTTGAGAATTGTGAAGGACACCAAAATAATCCCTGGGCCATTTTGCACAAGCAACCTATCATCAACATAATTACACACTTTTAAAAAAAATGGTTCTATTGATTTGTGGATTTGGGACTTAAATTGGGTAATTTATCATTGTTTTATTCCCTTTCCTTTTCCTCTCAAGCTTTTGTTACAAAAACAAAACAAACAAACAAACAAAAAACTAATAAAACCTTTCAGGGAATGAAATTTCATTCAAGATAAAACCAATTATTTTTTTCAAGTCACATTTTTATATTGTTCTTTTTTGAAAATTGCAACAAAAACAAGCAACTGGAAGTCAGGCTTAAACACAATGACTATTTGATGAAAGACACATGAAAATAAAAATAAATAAAGGTTCCCCTTAACAATATTGCCACCTGGAAAAGGATCTGCTGTTGTTGAATGTACAGTAAGGGGAAGTTTTTGTCTGTTGGTGTTAACTTTCATGTTAATAATTCAGATTAATGATAAATCATTCATTCGTATTATATGAGCTGCTTTTCCATCTGATAAGCACCAATGTGCTCGTGGATATTATATAATATTAACAGATATATGAACCAGCAGATCAAGGGCCTCATTTTAGACCCTTGTAGTCAAACCATGTTAGCAATTAATGAAGGTCAAGGCCAGGTCTTCATAAATGTAGAAAATTTCTAAGGAGGATAACAGACAGATTCCCCTGTGCTGTATTAATGTATATTGTAGCATAGTGTATCTGGTGCAGTATATGTCTGTTCAACACAGCTTGTGCAATCAGATGATGTGGTGCAAATGTGGTGCTGGTTTTGGCATTGAATTGCACCTGTTGGTTGATTCTAAACTCTAGAACTACTTTGACTCAGATAGCATTAGTGTTCTAGTTTATTAACATACTGTGGTGCAGTCTACCTTCTACCAAGACACCCTACGTCATAGTCAGCACTTTGTGAAATTTGTGACTCATTTCACTAATTTACTTATCGGTAAATAAATGCAGTATGTGTGATGCTATGTATTAATACAGGACCTTATAATTCTGTACTGCAACCCATCTGCTTTTATTTTTCATTTCAGAGGTCAGCATGGACTTTTCTCCATAGCACATTAAACTGTTTGCTGTAGGATGAAAGCAGCATGATTTAAGTTGACATTATTGAAGTCACCCTGTTTCCACCTGCTGATATTGTATCTTTCCTATGAATAATGGATTATTTTTGCTCCTTCTCCACAAAATCACGTTGCACCATGCTGTACCGGGTCTGCACTCACACTGTTGCTAGCCAATGCAGCAATAAATGTTGAAGAGATGTGGCTGAAGTGGTTAAAACAAATAAAAACAGAAAAAACCCTGAAAATGAAATAAAAATATGAGTCACAGAGAGGTTGTTTCATAATACGAACAATTACAATCTGTCTTCCAACTGGAGGTAGCACTGGGTCACAAAATGTCTACAATTTTAATCAGTGGTTTTTAGACCTCATACCCGAAGGTAACTTCCTTACTCTTCATGAAAAGATGAATAATGTAACATGCAGCTAATGGGCTTCTTCATTCTAACAGTCACCCATGACCTGGAACAACACTTCCCATCTTTGTTCTTCATTCCCTTCTGTACATGTGTTTTGGTGTCAGTCTAAGAGTGAACATCTAGGCTCAGGGTGTCACGTGATTTTTGATGACGCAATTGCACAAAGCCACATTCAGTGTACCACTGTCAAAATATTAAGCTATGTGGCTATAAATTTATTTTTTTAAATCATAGCAGGTTTTATGTACAACAAAATGACTTTGTTAGGATAAATGATTTCAAAAATTAATTAATTATTAATCTGAATTTAAAGGGCATTTGAAATTCATTACCTAAAGCCTTCTTTTTCTAGATAAAAAAATAAAATAAAATAATTATAAAATAATTTTCATAAAAAATTTCATTCATCCATTCATTATCTTGAAGATGAATAATCTGTGGTGAGTCATCAGTGCTACCTGCTGCAAAACCATCCAACTGGAAAAAAAAAATCATAATTAAAATACTGTATGTCCATTATTAGTAGAATAAGACACTGGCAGGATTTCAAAGGAGGTTCAAAGCAAAAAGAAAAATAGGCAAAAATATACTCTCAAATTTTGATTGATCTTTAAAAGCCTGCAGCCTCCAACCATTTACACATTTATGGAACAATGTCAAAACATGCAAGGGACCACCAGCTCATCAGGAGTAATAACACACAGCCAACCAACAAAAGGAACAATCACTGGGAGCATTTGGCATTCGCTATGTTAATCAAGGACATTTGAATCATTTCAATTATGCAAAGTGTAAGAACAAGGGATCAACCCCAAGTTTTGATAAGTGGACCGCCACTCTGCCTGGAATAAAAACAACAGCTACCTGGAATTATATATTCAAAGGTCTAAAAAAGAAACCTTATTTGTTAATCTGTAAAAATACATTTTGTAATTTTATCTATGAAATATATTATTCAAACTTTAGTTGTATTTACATTGAATTTGTTTACATCATGACCTTAACTGCTTTTACAAGGCTATTCTTCCTGCTCTTCTTTCCTAATCAAGTGCCCAATGAAATTCCCATGAAATGCTTATGATTTTACAAACAGTAAGACTTTAAAGTAGTTTGTAATGCTCCAAGCAGTGATTACTATCATTGGAGTGAGTAAAACTCCACCTGCTGTTGTGATTTCTAACTCACTGCTGGAAAATCTACTTACAGAAGTTGTTTGTTCAAAATGCAGACAGGAAGATAACAAATGTTTGCTTCTCCTCTCACATGCCAATATGCCCTGAGCATAGCAAAAACCAAACTGTGACTGAAACTTCTTGACGGGTGGTGGTCTAAGTTCATGTGTAAATGTGTATTTTATATGATATGAGTTGCATTGAGTTGAGTTGTATACAACACTTAAATTGACATGGGGTCACAGAGGCCATTGGCAGCTAGGGGCAGAGATGGGCTTGTCCTTCCTGCACGCAATCATATGTGGAGAAAGATAAATATTGAATTTGCTCAGCCATTGGAAAAATTATAATAATAAAAAAACATTTAGGCCATTCCTGGAGTTTGAGTGGGAGGTAATTTGAAGGCCTGCAAAGGCAGGTCCACTGCAAAGATGCTTATTTGATGTTTTTTTTTCTAATTCAGTAAATATTGCCAATTTGGAGAGCTTTTTGTATTGTGTATCATGCTTTTGGGTTACCAGTATAGTAACCCAGCCCTATGGGTCACACTATGATAACTGTCTCTAGCCTCTTTTGTTTTGGTAGACATGTAAAAAAAGATGCCTTCCAGGATTACCTCAGTTTGCTATCGTTGTTTTGGTAATATGTTTGTATAATAAGGCCACCAATGCAGAGACGATGATCCTCCACTTCATGTAGTTACTGGGATTTCCGTCCATGGAGTATCGAGCGTCTAAAGACTGCACTGAGGAGCTTCTCAACTTGCTGTACTTGCTTAATAGCTTTAGCAAGTAAGTGATTAATTCACTGATAGACGATAGTGCTTATCAAACTCCTCAAAACAGGAAAAAATATGAAACAGTTTTACTACAGTAGTATAATTGACATTTTAATGAAAACAATTGTTGTCTTTCTAATATACTATTAACATTATAAAGTTGTGTGTGTGTGTGTGTGTGTGTGTGTGTGTGTGTGTGTGTGGGCGCGCGCGTGTGTGTGTGTGTGTGTCTGTGTGTGTGTGTGTGTGTGGACAATTGCAGTAGTTAATTAATTGGACAATGCAGTAGCTGCTGTATATGTTTTTGCACTGCAGCAAAGGTTCTGCAAGGATTTGTTTTATTTTAGGACACTTTTCTTTGTCTCTGCATCTTTATCTGAGCTGACACTCTGTACATGAAGAGTAATACAAGTTCCCATTTCATTCTTATGCTCTGCTGATGTCTTTCTGAATGCAAAAAGTATATTCGACAGTGATTGAGAGAGGTGAGCAAAGCTCATTTGAAAGCGATGGAGGATTAATCACATAATTATCTTCAGGCGCTCTGGAATCCACGAGCATAATTACAAACCCCCTTCATTTTTTTTTTCTGTCTATGTTTCCAGTCATTTATAGCCTCGTCATTTACCAAGAAAGATGACACATGGCTGGAATTGAACATTATTTGATTTTTAGATTCAGTGTCACTATGTAAAGGACAATAGAACTGGCATCAGAGAATGAACAAATGTCATACCAACTTACTAGGATAATGAAAAACCATACATCATAGGTTTCATTTTTGCCCAGTAGCATTTTATCATCTTTTAATTGAGGGATTTTGAATTGAATTACAGGATATGACTGTTAACAACTCACCTTAGTAGACCTTCATAGTTACCCTCAGACTTGTTTTAGTAAACAGCAAGAGTTGAGGTGCACAAGTAAAACATAGACCTTGTTTGAGTTCAGGGTTTGCTGGTATGCCAGCTACCTGCTTATTAAAAAAGAGAATGCTCTTTTATCCTACACACTCTTGGGCTTGTATTACTTGTCTGCCCCATGGCGGTCCCTACCTATGGTGCAGATGCTGATTTCTTTGGAGTGAGAGATTCCACTCATTACTCTGAGAGCTCTAGGGGGTTGAAACTTTACAAAGACAATGCAGTGAAGGCCTGATGGAGAAAAAGCCTATAGGATTATTTAGTGAAGAATATTGCACAGCATTAACAACCATTTAGAATTCTATGTCAAGCCTTTTTAGGTGGGATGAGGTGTGTATAATGATGAAACAATGCTCACAGGTATAGAATCCAACTGGTCAAGATTCAAGAATCAAAATAAAATTTAATTATCATAAAATACTAAACAGCGAAGCTGTAGTCCCTTTAGGTTCACATAAAAAGCCAAGAATGTTTTGGTGCTTACTTTACTGTATATTATTGAAAAACCTTTAGTCCTATGACAAGTGTACATGGAGGCTATGCACTGTTTTCAAACTTTTGTGACAGGTTATGTAACTGTTCTAGAAATAGAGACACAAACAAAGGTTTGTCTGCGTCGACCATATCTCATTCTTATATACCTGGTTTCTTAACACACTGAAATTGTGACAGCAACATTGTAGATACAGAAATGATGTTGATTCATGCCTGACTCTATATCCTAACTATGCTATCAAGTACTGGGTTCATTTATCCACCAATACCTTCTTTCTTATTTGTCATCTGCCCTTTACTCATCAGGTCTGTGATCGACATTCTCATTCTGACAGGCGTTCCACTTGTCTCTGCCTTGGCAAGGTCATCTGCCTACCAACTGTGAGAGCCTTTATGACATTAAAGACACATCACAGGGAAAGTGCTTCTTTTTTCCACCCGACTGACAGGTAGAATATAAAATATTGATAAGGTAGGAGCAATATGGCCTCACATGAATTTGGGGGAAGGGCATGGGATGCTCTTAACATGCAAAACACATAATACTCATCAAAAATTAACCTTCACTCGTCTTACATCTGATCACCACATATTTTGTTCCATTTTTGTATGTATATGTCAGAACCAGACAATGTGTAGTCAAGAAAATACCAACAGCTCTTTTCTGTACTTGTGCTACCATTTCCCTGCCATGAAAGGGAAACGTGAGCAACATTCTAAATATAAACCTAATATGTGTTTAAAAGTAGAATAAAGAAGAAAAGGTAAGAGATGAAAGTACTTACTGAACCATGACAATTTTATAGTGGACTTCCCAACACAAGTTTTTGCATTTGGTAAAAAGTTGTACAAAGAGTAGACATTTGTCTTTGTTAATTTCACACTTAAATGCACACTCTCTTGGCCATATTCAAATGGGAAATGAGATTTGCACTTATTTGTCATGTGCTGCCAGCCAGAAAGACAATCAGTTGGATACACAATTTACCAAAACATACAACATCCATTCCTTCTCCATCATGGAAAACTGGATCACCATTACAACAGCCTCAAAATCACTGTTTTTACCTTCAAAATCAAAGCTTGTCTCCCACACCAGCTGAAAAAAAAACACAATGTAAGGATGGAGGCTGCTATGGGGAAATCATTTTAATGCTATTATTTTGTCATTTGAAAAATAAAAGACAGTGTTGTATTTGTGGTCTGCATTTTGGTGGTGCTGAATGGGAAGCTCCTGTGAAACAGATGTGTATTATATATTTTCCTATGTCTGTTGTAATTCACAGCTGCAGAAAACAAAATATATCAGCACATCTTGTTAATTACAGTTGATAATCCCATTTTATGGTTACACAGACCTATTTGATCTACAGGCTGAAGGAAAAGGCTGCCAAAGAATGTGTGGACCTTTTTTTTAATTTTTTTTTTTATTTAATGGAGGTGACAGGAGATTAAAAAATAATCTAAATACTGACATCAACAGGATAGTTGTGCAGTGATGTAGGGTTGGCTAGAATATTTGCAAATGGATGTATCATTTTAAACTTTGTGCAGCGCTAGCTATGCAATTTGCATGTCAGTCTCCACAGAGGACATTTTGATATTGCTCATATTGTATCTATCTGAGTTGTGATGTTAGACTCATGTCATTTAAAACCAGGACCTCTATAAAAGCCAAATTAAATGTCAGAGGACTCACATTCTGACTGAAGCCATATCATTGATAAGGGGAAACCTATCCCTAGAATTATCCAATAAATTAAAATGCCTTTGTATAATCCCCTACAGAACCAGCCCCTAGAGGTTTTTTATGATCCTTTAAAAGTCATCACTCTCCCCACAACCTCCAGTTCACTCCATCTACTGGCTTGCAGTAATCCATCAGTCAGACAAAAAAAAAGACATATTTGTCAGCAGATAATGACAGCTCCTGACAGTTGGGTTTGAAAGACAAGTAAAGGAACATAGTTTATCTCATGTTGAGTGTTCTTATGCATTAAAAACAAAAAAACAAAACAAAAAAACAACACAAATGGTGGGCCACACATTACAGCGATAACAAAAAAGGACATAATGTATTGAATAGCATAAGACCATGAAAATAGTCCTCTATCCATTGAATTTCTGTAATGGAAGGTACACCGAACAAGTTGCCAGTTCATCACAGGGCTGACACATAAAGAGACAAAAAAACCACTGACATTCACATTGATGACGTTCTCACGCAGAGAAAAAAATACCAACTACCCCCAGAAAAGTGAGAGATGGCTTTGAACCCAGAACCTTTTATTACTGCTATCTACTCCACCACCATCTTAAACCAGCTTGTGTCAAATATGATGATGTTCACCACAACTCCACTCACATTTAAATGATTCATCTGATTTAGTTTGATTCATTACTGCTGCTTGGTTGTTTGATATGACTAATAAATCCTATTTCTCCAGAGATGCCGTGCAGTGAAGTTATTTCTGTCTGTAAGGCTCGTCTGATGACACCAATTCTAAAGTTTGTTATTTCTGGTCCATCACCAGAGACACTGACTCAAGCACAAGTATGTGGATGGATACTCACTTTAATGAGTTAATGAATACAACCTGTGTGAATCAGCAGTCATTCAATCTAACCAAAACAAAAAGGCCCAAACCTAAAGAAATTGTAATAATGTTTTATAGTGCCTTAAAACGTTAAAACGTAAGCCTTTGAGAATTTAAGGAAACATAAAATGGCAAAAAGGAAATAATCAAAGTAATAGTCTGAGGCTCTGTAACCTAGGCTTTTCCAGCTGATTATTATGCAGTGAATTTTTCCAATCAAGCATCAGTCAGGTATAGAAGTTTTACACCAACATTTGTCACTCTACAAGTATATAATTGACATTTATAGTTTGCGCTATGGTTTATCTACATTTAAGTTTAATATACACAGAGGCTCCACAGTCTTGAGTTCAGAAGCAGGAATGATAAGTGGCTGAAATTGTAGCCTGACACTTTGCTCCCTTGCCATCTGTACCCAGTTCACTGTTCAACACAAATGTGAAGAGCAAAGTAAATGAGAGATACTAATCATCTTCTCAGCCAGAGCGTTGGAATTTATCACAACTGTAATTTAGTAGGGTAACTTTCTCTCTCTCTTGCTTTAGTATCATCATTTATTGTGGGTGACATTTCAAACCCCATAAGGAGGTTTGATACAGTATATCTGTGATTTCAGGTTCAGAGTAGGGCACCTCAAATAGCAAAAGTCAGGAACTTTTTTTTTTTTTTTTGTTTCACATGATGGGAAACCTTTCTGAGAAATATTATCATTTAAGCTCTGTGGGTACTATTTTCTTTCAAACTAGTTTGCCTGTCTTTACAAATGAATGGAGTCATTGCAGGTACATCTGTGGGCTACTACAGACTGTGGTCCCATCTCATTCTCTGTCTCTCTCCATAGGAGCAATTTGTCTTCAGATAAACCAGCCACTCTATTGCAAAATCAATAGGGGCTATTTAATGCATTCAAGCAGGCCTTAATGCCACAGAAGGCGACCATATGTCTACATTACCCTACTTCGAATTTACTGGTATTATTTTACCAGGTATAGATGCATCATCTGTTTTATACTATACTTTAAAAACAACAATCTAACAACATAAAAAGATAAAACATCAAACAGATGAAGAACAAAACACCAACAACTAAGTAAGTACTATCAGGAGTTTAAAATGACAGTGAACCAGATTGTAGGTGCTTAGGGAGGGATAAGCATATTGAATCCTAACTAAAGACTGTTTAGCTTTCACTGTGGATATAAAGGTGAGAAAATCACAACTTTTTACTTCAAAGGCTCATAATCCCTGAGTCCTCTGCAAAACTTGAATTAGACTGCCACGTGCAGTCAGTTAAAGCCTCTGCAAAAACATGTTCAGAGTTTGAAAATGATTTAAAAATAGATTTTTAAATAACAGGGGAAAAGTTGTTTCTCTTTCCATTTCTATTATCAACAGCACCATGTGGATTTTTTTTGTAGACAAACACATTTGATGCTCACATTATGCTTTTCCTTGTGGTCCAAAAAAGATCTTAAATACTTAAACCATTCTTATAAAACATTTACAAAGCTACAAAAGTCACTATCTTACATTTTTTACTATTTCATTCTTCTCCTGTTCATTATGGTGCTTCTGTTGCCTGCGGAGTGTAGAGCCACAAAGGAAATGTGCAGGGCTGCCAGATTTTGTGTTTTGTTTTGTTGGTTGAACTACATATTTAGATACTGCCAGAAAATTATAATATCAACTCAAACCTGTAGCTTAGGGAGTAAGAGGCAAAGGGTATGTGTGTCCTCTGGGTTATTGTAATATTGGCAGGCACATTTGCATTTTGTTGTCATGTGTGTTTATAATGATCCTTTGTCTATGCTGGATGGATGTCAAGCTTCTCCAGCCTATAAACTGTTTAAGTGCCCACTATTCTTGCCCAATCTGCAACATGCCAGTGGCTTATCTTCTCCTTCACATCTAATGCAAGTATAAGAACAGCACTGTTTAAAGTAACTGTGCCCTTTGTCTTAACAATTCATTACAAATGAACAGTTTCTCAGTCATCATTACATTCTGCATTGGTTGGTGGTCATTATTGACATATGCAAAGGTATAGGTGTGGGTTTTTTTATTTTATTTTTAAGAACAGCACCTGATCTGTGCCAGCTTGGGCAGTGTGAGTGTAGTGTCGTGTTTTCAATGAAAACCAAGTTTATGGCAAAAAAAGTATTTTCCTATGGAGCACTGTGGCCATGGCAATATTTACAGATGTGAAGTGAAATAAGATTTGTTTATAACAATTTGAATCTCAAAAAGAGTTACTGGTTAAAAAATATTCAAAGTAAGTCTCTTATTCAAAGTAAGATTACGATGCGGACTAACAAGAGTTATGTGATCAACCATGCATGCTTGTTTTTTATGTTTGTCCATCACTTGTCTTAAAAAAAAAATATTGAATTGTGATAAAACTTCATGTAGGTTGGGCCCTGGTGAAGTAAGAGTTGATTTACTAAGAAGTGGATCTAAGCACTGATCCAGATTCTGGGTATCTTATTTTTCACCATTGCAATGAGGACTGAAAGCACTCAGAACTTGAAAGCCTCCTCCATCTCTGTTGTCTCTAAAACCTCATAAAATAGGCATGCTATGTCAAAAGACAATTGTATAGCAACTGTATTAGCTGTCAAAATGTGCTCTCTGAAGGATTTCTAGATAGTGGTTGACTTCTCTGTTTTTGACAAATCTTGACCACTTCTCTGGATAAACAGCATACTTACTGCTGTGATGGCAATTATATCACATAGTATTCTCAGTTCATGAAGGTGAAAGTATTTGACTGCCAGAAGAAGCAGAAACATCAATGGACATTATGGTTATTAAAGGCAGATTAATCGCCCACTGACCTGTAGGAGAGATGGGCTACTGATTTTACGTCAAACTAGCAGACTTTTGACTCAGATAATTTCCTTAGGTGGTGCCAACCCGTTTATGAGAGACATTTGATCAATCATAATAGATCCCAAATGATTAGGAGGACAGCAGTCCAGCCAGGACATGTGGTTTGCTGATTAGCCTCTAGTTAGATTGAATTTTTAATAAAACTAATCAAGTCCCATAAACAAATTACCTCATAAATTAATAGTGCACACACTTTGGATTAAGAAACAATATGATGGAGATGTGAACCACTGAGATGTGTAATTAACTCCATCCAATCCTTCAAAGTAGACCAACATAAAAAGTGAAAAAAAACACACACAAAAACAAGAATAATTCAGTCATCTCTTCAAAATTGAATGCATGTCAACATAAAAAAAATGTGAGTTAGTAAATCAAATATAACAATAATCCTCATGAGAAGGTTTATTAATAATAATGACAAATATTTCATCAGGCTGTTTCTGAGAAATCAATGGTTGACTGGTCTGTGAGAGAGGTTTTTAAATCCTAAAGGGTGTTGAGAGTCAAGATCAAGCAGAGATAATGCCCCAAGAGTCTTCAATGCCATCATTAAATTAAAGAACTGTGACAGAAAACATAAAGCAGCAGCTCAGCTACTCCCTATTCAAATAGATAAGGAGTGTTGACCTTTGGTAAGAATGCCCTCAAGCATAATTGCATCTTTCATTGCTCCATGTCTAATTTATAACCATAAATTGTGGGTATCTACTGGTCAGGCTTGAGACAAATTGGAGGATTTACTGTTTTTTTTAAAATTTCTGATTGCTACCCTTGGATGTTCAAGATAAGCATTTAATCTGTGACCCAATCCATGCATCAGCTTTCTTCGTGTGATTTGAAATCCCACCATGGCCAATGGTGACATTACTTCGCCCTGTGCTGAGAACTGAGTGAGCAGGATGACACAAGGTCAAGGTAATTACTGCTAGATTGTGCAGAGATAATATTATTCATTCATCCATTCATTCATTTTCACTAACTGCTTCATCCGTTTGTGCGGGGAGCTGAAGCCAATCCCAACTGTCTTGGAGCGTGAGATAATATCATTTGTTTTATTTTTTGAAACGTAAATTAGCCAGCAAAGAATTTCAGTCCTGAACTGTAAGCATATAGGTGTCTAGAAGGAGCAAAAAAGTCACATCCGGATTTTCAACTTTCAGACCTATATTTTTTCAAAATGAGCCGCATTGTGATGTGAACACTTCTGGCAGAATAAAACCTACCAATTTCAAATTTTAATCATTGCTGCCTAGCGGTGTGTCTGTGTCTGAGTAACACACACACACACACACACACACACACACACACACACACACACACACACACACACACACACACACACACACACACACACACACACACACACACACACACAGGCAAGTCATCAGCTTGAAGGGGAATGCTACCCTCATTCTGTTTCAGAGCAGGGAGACACATTTCTTTTATGTGAAAACGGTCTTAAACACACATTGTCAGACTTGCACTTTGAACTGAATACACACACATTAAAATATAATTCTCCCCTGAATTACCTGAAACAAAATATCTGTCATGTGACACGTCAGCTGCACATGCTGCCCTAGCTATCACTTTCTTTTGTGGTGAATACTATACGTAAGGACTGCTGAGTCATAAATTAAAACCAACAAAGAAACAAAAAATAATAATAATTGAAATATCCATTTCTTTTCAAGTAGAATCTTTGTCTGCATAATTTATTTAATCAGAATATCAATCATCAAAATATTTTTCATCAGTCATTTCTGGTTCTCTGGGGCTGGGATGTGGTGGCAGCAGGCAAAGCAAGCAATTCCAGGCATTCTTTTCGACAGGAATTCCTGGGGAATGCTGAGGTGTTCCCAGGCCAGATGAACTATGAAAACCCTCTTGAATTTGGCATCGACCCTGGGCTCTCTCCAGTTGCATCTGCCTGGAAAATGTGAGGTGCCCAGGAGGCACCAGTGAAAGCTGTAGCTGAAGCACCTGCTCTTCTGTGTAGGGTATGAAGAGGCTTCTTGAGTTTGAACAGGCTGGTGGGGACATTCCCATATTTAAACTCTCCTCACAGAGGTCTTTAGCAAGCATTGTAACCAGATGCCCAAACCACCTCAGCTGGATCCTTTAGACTCCTTTGCTTTCAGCTACTTGTATTCGAATTCCTTTGGCCATTAACCAGACCTCATAACACATGTCAAGGTAAGACTGAAGATTGAGGGTTAAATTAAGAGCTTTGCCCCAAACCCAGACAGATTTTGGAGATGCTCACTTTTATGCCAGCCTCTTCACTATGCAGCTCCAATTTTATTCATTTTTTAAAGTAATATCCTTCAGTCACAGAAACCTGAACAAAGGCATTTCAGAACTAATGCCTAGTTTCTGATTGGGTTCACAATGCTTTATGTTACACAGTGATCAAATACAGGTCAATGAAGGCCAATGAAGCTGTCATTCATGGTGGTGAGTTATCTCCAAAGATTATTTTCATCTTTTTATTGAATTATGATTTTTTCCCCCTAACTAATCCTAACCATAGTGTATTTGCCAACAAAAAAACCCCATAGTGTATTTGCCAACAACCATCTGTCTCTAACGCTATCCATAATGTAGCTACAATGCAGAAATATACAGAATGGGAAGATTTCACACTTAAAGAAATGAACATAATTGAATTTGATTGATAGCTTTTGAATTCACTTTATTTTGTGTGTTTAAAGTTCATTATTGCCTTTTTTTGGTTTGTTCTCTCAAAGATTTTATCACCCATGCATTTTTTTTTTTCTGCTAATGTTTTCCTAAGTCACAGCACACTGACCTCTCACACCTTCTGGCAGTTCCCTATAATTGTAACCAAATTTAATTATCTCTTCCACAAATTAGTTCATCAGAAGGAAACTGAAATGTATAAAAGAAAGTGTTCTCCAAGTCTTCAACTGTGAATTGAAATGAAGGGACAGCATGCTTTGCATATTGATTAAACAGCAGGTTTATGATTAAAGTGTATTTCTCTACTTATTATTTGCTTCAAACCTCATTGTTGCATTCATCTGTGCATACATCCTCCTAATATGCATGCTCCATGTGGTTGGATTGCCCCTCTTTTAAATCTGCAATTTGTGAAGCACCTGTCCCACATAGAAGTTCATTAGGGGTTTCAAGGGAAAGAGCATTGTGGGGCTAATGACCTTTCAGTGGAACTTACTGGAAGATAAAATGGATTCTGTGTTACACATACCTGTAGCAATTGACTTCAAAGTAGCGGCTGATGAAACTTGCTGCAAAATCAAAATATTTTTTTTAAAATTCAGATTCACTTTGTTATGGTAATAGGTTAATAATTGACAAATTTAGAATATGTTTTCAGGAATGATGCAAAATCCATTCATTCATCCATCCATGTATCTTCTACCTGTTTTACTGTCTATCTAATTTACTTAGCCTGGGCGTGTGAAATCTATCACTATATTTAATTGGTAAGTGCACCAAATGGACATCCGTACTTCTGATGAGCAGAAACACATTTCTGCTGTCAGAAATTTATTTATTTTTCACAAAGACAAAATCAGAATTTGCACAAAGATTTGGAATTCTGTAATCCTATTAAATAAGCAAGTAATAAATTGTGTAAACAGCAAGCACCTGCTCAGAAATCAATGACACAGTCTGATTGGATTTTGCTTTGAATAGAACAAGCAATGACACATCACAGGCTCCGGCAAGGCTCCTTGGCCTCATCGGGTAAAGGGTACTTTGTCAATAATGGGGGGAAAAAAGTATTCCTTATTCATTGCTTCAGGTGCAATGGCCACATTACTTGGTCAGATTCTCATTATCAATTCTATTTTTCATCTTAACAGATCCACCTGAAATAGTCTTCTGTCATTCTGCTGCAAAGGCAAGGGAAGAAGCCCTGGGGAATGATTCTGCCATGCATCTCTGTGCACCGTACAGTATCAGCTTGAGCAAAGACAAGGCCCATCAATATAAGTCTGTCAACTTATCTGATAAAGACAGGCCCAATGCTGAATCACCAAGCTCAGAACAGGCTCAATTTTTCTGCTTCACTTTCATCTATGAATATGAATGACCTCTCCACTCCAGAACTCCTTAGACTTTTCTTCAATACTGCACTTGGAGCAAACAAAAGTAATAAAAATTGCTAAACACTGAACACACGCAGAGGGAGAGCAATAGATGCTTGATTTACACTATTATTATTGGGATTTGGAATGATGTTGATCTGATATTTGAAAGACTTAGGTCATATTGTAGCATTACACAGCAACAAATGACATTCAAATACAGTTGGAAATGTCAGTGCTACAGACACCAAGACTTTCAGCTTTTATGCAAGCTGCGGTATCATACCAAAAAGTATATTGGTTAGATTTTAATCAAACAGACACAATTCCACATAATCCTAGTGCACTTCTTGATCTCTATTACCTCTGAAACAAACAGCAGCAATGGACAACCACAACACTATAAGAAGTGATTTAGTTGTGTATCATAATGCAAATAAATGCAAAAGCAATGTCTTGGACTTTACTATCAGCTCCCTCCCCTAAAACCTGCTCTCCGTAATTAAAAACCGTCTCTCCTTTATCCCTCAAACTGATTAAGTAATGAATTGTTCTTAGCAGGGGATGGAGAAGTTGCCCTAAACACATTAATTGTTAAATTCAGGCCGATCACCAGCTGCCCAGCCATTATTCTTCTTTCTTGTTAAGAACTATTAATTGTCCGCACGTGTACCTTGGGGTGTTGTTTATTAATTCACATCCTGTGCCCACTAATGTTCCGTCACGCATCTCAAGACAAATGACTACCTATTAGACAGCTCAGATCTCTAATGAGAGGCAGCAGCATGATTGCACGTGGCTCCCTTTACAAACAACTGTGGGATGTATCCCTCATTTTCTGCCACAACACTAGAGCATGTGTGTGTGTGTGTGTGTGTGTGTGTGTGTGTGTGTGTGTGTGTGTGTGTGTGTGTGTGTGTGTGTGTGTGTGTGTGTGTGTGTGTGTGTGTACATCTAGGTAGTAAGACAATTTATCAGTGGTAGGAATGGCTCCTAATTCATCAACATAAATGCTTGACAAGTTATCAGATTCCTAGGTAGAGCAGGTGGGATCAGATGGTGGGATGGTGTGCAGGAACATAAGCATCCACTATGGATTAAAAAGGGCCACTTTCATATGTATCTTTCTTATGAGTCAGTTTTCCGCATTGAATAATTTCAATTTTATCACACACTGTAATAATTTACATATGTTTTCCATTGTTTAGCTTCTGAAATAATAATAATAATAATAATAACAATAATAATAAAATAATAATAATAATAATAATAATAATAATAACAATAATAATAATAATAATAATAATAATAATAATAATAATAAAAAAGTCATGAATGAGAATGAGATGAGTCTGCAGAAATAACACCTTAAAGTATTGAACCTTTCACTGCTGACTAAGGCGGATGCTGACTATGATTAATGACAGACATTATGGACAGGGAAGTTGGATGTTCATTTGCTGACCAACATCCTGCCCTTAGCACAGCTCATTCATTATAGTTAGACAGACGTTCAGACTACTGACTCTAATTATGATAAACAACTGGTAACTGAAAGAGGTTTGTTGTCATTACCACTACACAACCTTGTCTTGGTTTATTAAATCATGCAAATACGTTAAGTAGAGGTTTAACAATGAAGGAAAGACTGCTCGTTTACGTTAAAGGTTAGAGAACTTTACCTTGCCTGACAAAGTCTCAGTATTTATTATGATGTAATTTCAGTGCTTATTTAAATTGTATACACATTGATATGGGTGGCACGGTGACGCAGTGGGTAGCACTGCCGCCTCACAACACGGCGGACCCGGATTCGAGTCCTGCTCTGTGCGGAGTTCGCACGCTCTCCCCGTGTCTGCGTGGGTTCTCTCCGGGTTCTCCGGCTTCCTCCCACCTCCAAAAGCATGTGCTTCAGGTTGATTGGCTGGTCCCAAATTGCCCGTAGGAGTGAGTGTGTGTGTGATTGGTTGTATGTCTTTGTGTGTGGTTCCGCGGTGCACTGGCGTAGTGCCCGGAGTGTCCCCTGCCCCACGCCCTATGCCACTGGGATAGGCTCCAGCTCCCTGTGACCCGCTGCGGCGGATATAGCGGTGGTCATATGACAATGAATGAATGAATGACACATTGATATGACAGCTGGATTAAGACACTGCTTATTGAAACCTGATGCTTCTACTTCACCATGAGTAGCATAATTTTATGGAGTACAGTAAATGTATTACAGTGTTCTTTTACATTTACAACCTCTATTATATTCCAAGGCAACTTAACTTATCCTCTTGCCCTTTTCCTGTTACACAGCCTATCAGTCATGGGGGACTCCTCAGAAGCCTCTCAGTCAGGAAGGCCAATTAAACTTGATCTCTGAACAGAAGGGGAGACTCAATAAAGTAGCACCAGATAACACTTAAAAGGCATTTGAAATAGTGTGCCCTCGCGCATTTGTGCATCAACGCTCATGACTTCACCTCATTGGGGATTTTTGGTAGGCAGTCATGTGATACCCTACGTGCATTCTACTGGCAGACGGCATCCGGAACTGCACTACGTTCCGTGAGTCTCGGACTTGCATGAGACACAAAAGTGCTTTAAACAGTCAATAGGAGTGTGGGAAAAAGTAATACAGATAAAAGATGGTTTTATATCAGTATGGGGAGGGTTCATGAACGTTTAAATTACCATAAATAATGAAATAAATGTTGTCTATCGCGGAATTCATTAATCGCGTGTGATTCCTGGAAAGCATTATCCGCGAGGAATGACGGTGCACTGTATCAAATGAAATAACGATAAAATAACAACAGTCATAATGATTTATAGGCTGCTACATGATTGTGGGTTATTAGTAAAAATGAAATCAAATATGTGAGATCAAGCCCTTTTGTGTTCAAATGTAAAGCTGCAGGCACTAGTGGGTAGGTTTAGGCTTTATAAAGGTTAGAAAAATCACTTCAGCTACAGTAGTTCAATTCTGTTTCAAGGTGTGAGGCATCCACACACATTTATCATCATAAAGCCTGCTACAGTCTCATTCTCTCACTTTAATGTAGCTTGGCCAACACTTGGTGTGTATGTTCACGAAACTGCTCAAAGTTGTCCTCAGTAACGAACAGATACAGTATGTGCTAGACCGTCCCTACATGCAATAATTGATGATAAAAAGCTAACTCAGTAGGCTTATTTCTAATAAAATTGAAAATTAAAATTTATGTTCTGAAATGTATGATCATAAGACAAGTTATTTAATTGAATATATTAAGAAATGAAATGCTGAATTCCTGAACCTATTACAGAATGACTTGACCAAAGCAGGTAATTCCTTAGCCCTGAAATTGGCAGAAGTGTTGGAGCCTCTTTGTCCAAGGTCACTGAATTTTTGAGTATGATGTGCATGCCTGTGAATATCCATAAATGACAAAGATTGGACAAAATTTTAAGTGATAGAACAAAAAAACGTATTCAGCTATGAATTCCATTACTGTGAATGTATGAAACCATTTTGCATTAAGCACGAGGATTTTTGAGCGACTGTTTCTTGTGAAGTCAAAGGCTTGGTTTCGCTTTAGCACTGGTTTAATTTCCTGTCTTAGACTGACAGTTGGTATTTAAATATTAATAGTTTGATCACAATCTTCTTCAACTCATTTTAATTGCCCAACTATGCACTTATGGTACTTCAGGCTCAAAGTTCTTTCAAAAGATATAATAAAGCCCATGGACTTCAATACTGATTATTGAAGTTTTGCTTTGCACATAATTTCAACACTTTCAGGTGACAAATAATTTTAAAATTTGCTTAGGTGACGAAATATTAGGAAAAGTCACTATTAAGGTAAATAAAACAAATTGTTTGGTTTATGTTTAACATGGAATGGGATATGCAAATAAGTTACTTAGATGATGTTGGTGTAGGCGCAGCATCATGCAATGGTCCATCCTGACCTCCTCATTTTTACCTTTCTCTATGTGAATATTATATCAGTTCTTCTACTAGAACTTAACTTCTGGTCAACTGCAAAAGAACATTATTCAATAGGGACAGGGCCATATAAATATGCAGAATATATAATAGGGTATAATATAAATTGCTGAGTCACACCAATCGGATGGATGAAGTTTGATTTACAATCTTGCTTTTTTGACCCATCACCTTTCCACGCATGCTGTGCAAGAGGCTTGGTTGTTGAAAGGTTCCGGATTCAAGGCAACACTTAACAGCTTGTATGGATCACTGGCTTGCTCCGTGTTTCTAAATGAGTTCTAGAGCTAGAGCATACCATACAACAAGTCATGAGGTCAAGTCAACAGTTTTATACAATACAACTAGTGGGAACCCGTGGAAATTCCACAATAAAACAATAATATCAAACTTCATACCAAGCGTCTTTGGTGAGGAATGTGAATGAATAAATAAATATATAAACTCTCTGACTCATAAAGAAAGGAACAGACGAACAAATATCCAACTGTCAAGCATGTTTATGAACGCATCTTCGACGTGGAGCTATTATACATCAGAAAATAGCTGGTTTTAACTCCGTCCATTCTGTGTGTACATGTAGACACAGGTCACACATACTAACATCACAGTGGTGTTCGTCGCAGGGAGACGCCACATGGATAGAAAACGTTTCAGTTACATTTCGGTTACGACAACGCGTAAAAAACTTCACTTTGGCCAGTGTTTTCGTCTCTTACATCTGTGTTGTCGTATGGACGAAAGGCATAACCGCAACAAAAAGCCTCGCTGCCCGACGCCTTACACTATATTATTCACGTGATTCTTTCTGGTAGATGCACTGTGATTGGTTGGGCGAAGTGATTGGTTGGGTGCTTGATTGACAAGTAGTGGGTGGAGTTAAAACATAACAGTGTGAGGTTTTCAATTGAGCTTATTCAAATATATAGGTAGGGAGACAGGATTGTATTGTATAAGAGGTGAGCAAAGCATTTGTTCCAGCAGCATTTCAGCAAATCCAAAGTAGTAGATACTTATCCACACATTGAAAGTTAGGTAACGTTAATGACAAATATAAACTCCAAATGAAAGGTATTTACCTACCAAACTGATTCTATGGTTGATGTCATAGAACTAAGCCAATTGGAGGGCTCCCTTGTTTTCTTTATTTTTTTCTCCTATTTTCTCTTCTATAATTCAATTGTTAAGATTCTCTGAGAGCCACTCATTGACGTAATTAGCTTGCAATGGAGTTCAACAGTGTGAAAGACTATATCGGACTGATTTGATCCCTTTTTGGTTGACATTAAATTTTCCTTCACACTCTTGATTTGAGGTGAGAGCTGTACTATAAATGCCATTTCATTTCCATCATTTGTGCACAGGACTTGATTTTCATGTCAGGATAAGAGAACTGAGGAAGAAAAATGATTTTGTCACAAAGGAAATTCACTGATTTCTAACAGGATAAAATGAGAGCACACTGAATTATAATTACAGCATGCCCTGAGAGGTGAAGAACTGCCAGATTGCATTTGATTTGTAGGCATTCCTCCTTCATTATGTGGTGTGCTGATTACAGCAGGCAAAGAGCTTGGGCTGTGATGTGCACTTTGAAAAGAGTTTAATGTGGCCATAAGGAAGTCATAGACAAAAACAGACACCATTTATTGCCTGGTTTTCATGCCTTCATAATGCATATTCTGTGGCAGTTAAGTGTCTTGTGAAGGATACTGCCTGAGCCCCATTCACTTTAAATGTACTTGTGAGCACTGCGTAGATTAAACTGAGCAGGATGGAAAAATGATCAATGTAATAATGTGAGTAACAGTACTTAGTGCTTCATGAGACATCTGAAAATATAGCCACCTAACATATTTTTCAATGATGTCTAATATCAGAAATACATGTTTAAAGTTACTTTCTTATTAAATGAAAGGGGCCTGTCCAGTGTTATGTCATAGATAATCTAAGGATAATTTAATCTGATCAGTCACGTGTATCTTTTTAAATCCTTTTTGTAATTGTTCATTTAAATTTGTGCAGATTTATTAAAGCCAATTTGTCATATTATAAAGGGTGTAAAATGCTTTCCTCTGCTTCGCATACTTATGGAGACAGCACCCACCTTATGAGGCACAGCAGGCTTTTAATAAAACTTATTCATGTCAGTGTGAGATAATCAGCAAAATTCTGACCCAACGTAATGTCCCAATAGGTGGAAAATGGGATTCAGTAGTAGCTCACATACATTGCCTTGGCCTGTGAGACTGTGGTTTGAATCCTGTGAGAAACCAAATGTCAGAATTATTAAATAAATCTAGATTTAACACAGGGTGACACTGTGGTGCAGTGGTTGGCGCTGCCACCTCACAACACGGCGGACGCGGGTTCAAGTCCCGCTCTGTGCAGAGTTTGCATGCTCTCCCCGTGTCTCCGTGGGTTCTCTCCGGGTTCTCCGGCTTCCTCCCACCTCCAAAAGCATGCACTTCAGGTTGATTGGCCAGTCCCAAATTGCCCGTAGGAATGAGTTGTACGGTTGTATGTTTTTGTCTGGCTCCGCGGTGCACTGGCTTCATGCCCGGAGTGTCCCCTGCCTCACGCCCTATGCTGCGGCGGATACAGCGGTGGTAATCTGAAAATGACTGACTGACTAGATTTAACACTCAGTCCACCAAAATTCTGCAACTACTAAAATGACCATAGAAGTCATTTTGACTGCTCGAACATTATTTGTATATAAATTGGATTACCATTAAAAATATCTAAGAATAAATTGGTGGAGTAGGTTAACTGTGTTGACTGTGAGTGATTGTGAGCCATAAGTAAAACAACTTGACATGACAACAGTTGTGTCTCCAGCTGGCTGGCAGCCATCACAGCATTTTGGAATGTTCATAATGGTAACTAATTTTCATTGTTATGGTCTAATGATGACACCAATCTATACAGCAGTATACATTTGTTTTCATTTCACAGTCTGAGTTTGGATGTGTAATTGCAGGGATGTTATCGTGTTTCAATCAGTAATATAAAACATTATACTGTAAATCAATACAACTTTGGAATCTTTTCTATAGATTCATAAAAATGAAATTAATAAACAAAAAATAAAACTTCCAAAATTATATGTACGTATGTTAAGTCAAACCAGTTGACATACTGTATAGAGCAAGACTTTGAATTGTGGACATGTTATTTGGTCAGCACACCAATTCCATCACACATTTTTCTGGAACCCACTGGTACATGGAGGCCCAACCAAAGACTTGAACATTAGCGCTAAGACCTTGTTGGTGTGTAGTTGAGAGCAATGGGCGTAATTGTGTGGCTCACCTCAGAGAATCCTCTTTCACAGCCTGCACTACAATCCTTATGTGATTTTTTTTTTGCTTGTTGTAGTTTTATCCTCCCCATCAATCACAGTATTTTCTAGATTCCTTTTAAAAATCTATAATTCATCCAACACCGGATAAGGTATTGTAAGTCCGCACCTTACCCATGTCCGTTCTGTCTATGAAATGGACATGCTAATTTTCCTATTGCTTGCATAATTTATTCCATCAAACTAATTGTATAAATACTGTCTGCACTTGGAACATTCTTTTCTTTTTTTGGTGTTAGATACATGTATAGTAGACTTCACACCTTCATCATATTTACAACATCAACAACAACATCCGAAAAAAAGGGCAGACGGATAGAAGCCAATAAGCTTGTGAAATTCCCGTCCCCCAGATTCAACATCTAATTTGAGCCAGTTCTCCTTGTAGTCACCAAATCAGGCCCTTTTTTTATTTCAGATTTTTAATTGATCCACCTGATATATTGTTAGGTGGACCATTGTTAATTCCTACAGACACTATTGGGGAAATGGCATGAACGATGGCTTCAGCAGCCACAAATTTTTTAATCAGGCATGATAAGAAGCAAAGATAAGTGGAGCAGAATACAGACAAAACAGAGTAAGAAGAATTCATGACAATAATTGTGACATAAAGTTTATTCTGGCTCACCGCTGATGTGAGGATAACATAGAGTTTGTAAGGGTACGTGAAGTGTCAGATGGCGGGGGGGTATTGTAGTTGTGATTACAATAAAGTCATCCTTTTAGAACATTTCTTGTATGTTTGGGCCGACATGTACATACAGTATATCCTGTCTATGTTCAAATTTAAACATAAATATTGAACAGTCACTCATATCTGAGCCACAGTCGCAACATCTGGGATCTGCATCTTAACTGTAACATCTAAAGATGTGTCTTCAGCCATTCCAAATGATGAACCATATCAATAGGTGCCATCATAGATTTAACACAATTCATTCACTGGTGATTTTAGATTTTAGTTTAATGAATGGAGAATGTTTCCTGGCACACAAAGTTTGGTGTCAATGATGCATGTTCACAGAAATACATAGGTTTAAATAGATTTTTGAAATGATACAATAAGAAATAATATCTTCTGATGTGTCATAAAATGCTCAATACGTTTAAACACTTACTCTATGAAATTGAGTCATTCACTGAAGTTCTCATTGTTGATTCCATATAGCCTTTTTTTTATCATACTTTTGTCTGGAGACTCACAAAACTGTTAAAAGTCATGGAAACAAAAGACTCTTGGTTTAGTTCAGCATGAATGAATTAACATTTGCTCATTGACTGAACATCCAGCCCCTCATTGCTGCATCACCTACTGCTGTGAGACACAATTATGTTAACATTATTGGCTCTATGCTGTGCTAAAATTTTGTTTTACACTTTAGTTTTACACATCTTAAGTATTTCAATTCTTTCATCAACATGCCTGGGGATGTTGATATTTTGTTGTTTTGACTGATGTTTTGACTTTATGCTTGTTTATAAAGTCATTATTATACAATAGTTAACAATTATCACTCTTTTTTTTACAATGTATTTTAGTGATTATATAAAATCTTAAAATCTTAAAATGTGGTTGAGACATCATCTACTTATTAACATTGTGGGGGTAGTTGTCACATTTTTAGGGTGACACCTGTTCACTTAAGCATGACAGTGTATCTTAATGCATCACATAAACACAAGGTGACGCACAGATGCTACCTTTGAGTGCTCAGAATTTGCTACGCTCTTAAGATTAAGATGTCACAACCATGGCAGAAAATAGCTTAGCCCTTGTAAGTCTCTAAGCGGACAAAGAGAAGTGCGATAAAAGTGGCTAAAGGAAATCATTGTGTGAAGCTTAAGCCTGAGAAACTGATGTCCTTATAAGTGTTCATCTGTCCTGAACAGTCTGACTGAGTCAGTCACCATGGAAAGCAGCTTAGAGCTATTGCTCAGCTCGTTGCTGTTAAGGGTTATACAAAAAAAAAAACTGATGCCATTTCATTTCTGTCTGTTCCACAGAATGAATGTACCATAAGAAGTGTGGTGGCCAGCCACACATGATAGTATCCACACCTCACCACCACATTTTTATTTTGCAGTCACAAACCTCAATATTAAACATATAATTTCATACACTCAATATTTCAGTCTTCATATTTTTCAATATTACCCCTGGACACTGACAGCTCAAATTATGTTTGTATTAACGTTCGTTTCTTTTCTTTTGAGTTACTTGGAGTTTCATTTCCTGGTGCAGAAAAGGTGTGGTTGACAGCTCAGGTAGACTGCTGTCAGCCTTATTGGACTGAACCACAGCATGCTGTGTCATGGGGGGTTCTAGGGATTTAGATTTGACTTTTGACCAGTTAAGGTAACAGCGGGCATTTCATGTCCCCCTCTGTATTAATTTTTAGTTTGACCTAACTAGTAATTAAGTTCCTCTGTTTGATTGTTTGGCAGGTCAGTTTTTGTTCTGTTATGTCCATTCATTTGCCTCAGTTGTGAGTTCTGTTGGAGTTTAGTTGTATTTAGTTGGCCTCTTTTACTATGTTTAAACTCCTTTTTTAACTGTTTGTTTTTTTGGAAATTAAAAGAAAAAGCATGATTTTGTACAAAAAACCTCCTGTGTCCTATATTGCCTTACTGCTTGGTCTCTGAAAATTGGTGGCAGCGGTGGAGTCCATCCAGTTTTGGACACAGAATTATTATTATTTTTGGACAAAAGAAAATGCACCGTGTTGGCAAAGATGAAAGGAAAAATAGACCTGCTCAACAAAATGGTGATAGGGAGGAAAATGGAGACTCAGGAATGGTGGAAAGCACCGAAGGAGAGGATAAGGAGCCAAGTATGTCTGATCTGGTGGCTATGCTCATATCGGTCAACAGGAAGCCTGAGAAGCAAAATAGGGTGAACTAAATGTATGACAACAGTGTTTTAATGCCCTTCAGGACCAGTTTAAACTTCTAAAGTTATAGATTCAGGCCCAGACATCACGACCGGAAACTCCAACTGCTAGCCCTGATCCATTGGAGTCTGATAATCTCCCCTCCACCTCTGCTCATTAGGCCCAAGCTAAGTTAAACTATTACCAATCCAGCCATTCCACTAACATTTTCGCCTACACCACAAATGGCACCAAGGCTGGAAAAATTAACTAAGGATGATGACATTGAACACTTTTTACTAACATTTGAGCCGACAGACGGGAATGCTGGTAAAACTCCAATGCTGCATAACCCATCAGTTAGACATACAAAGCCCATGTGTCCCAAAGCTTCAGCAAATATGGTACAAATGTGCTTTGTGCCCCATGTTAATGTTGAACCTGAATAGAAGCGAGATACTTCTATTAAGATGAGTCATATTGAAGTACCGTATTTTCCGCACTATAAGGCGCATCTAAAAGGCTAAAATTTTCTCATAAACCTGTAGGGCGCCTTATAATCCAGTGCGTCTTATATATGGATTAATATTCATATTAATATTGGTTAAAAACATGATCGCTGAAAAAAAGCCAGCAGTGTGGCCGCCAGTCATGCCGCACTCCGCCACCAGAGGAGCCCCCTCACAAGGCACTCGGGCCCACGCCCCCTAACAACGGTAGTCAAGGGGCGTCACCGACTGCCCGGCTCTGACTGAGCTGCTCTCAGACGGTAGAGCAGACTGTAGGAGCACTGGTGACTATGTAGCAAAACATAAGGAACTTTCAACAATTCTATTAATAAAGTTTGACTGACTGACTGATCTCAGTATTTCCTATCTATTTGGCGTCAGAAATAACCCACTTTAAACTTAATTGGTCGTAAAAATGCCATTGTGCTGTCATCTGGAATCTAGTGATGGACAAACTGGCATGAAGCTGAATGAAAGACCCTCAAAGCTGAACTTCCAGCCTTTTCTGAAATTTCAAGAGCAGTCACTGGACTACCGATCGATCGAAATAATATTTGATTAATAAACGAAGACGAATGTCGGAGCTTAAATATCTGCTTCAAACTTCAGATCAGGAAATAATCCGCTCTGTTCGCACTGACTGCACTCGTAATGAATTTAACCAGTTTTTAATGTCAGGTTTTTAATATGCGTGTTGACTTCTTTCCAAGATGGCAAAGTGATCAAGTGATCAGGTTTCCTTGATGAGGCTCAGAATGGCCTATTGACATAACAATAGGGCCCATTCAAAGGTATAGTCAGGAAGTCAAGGCAGCGCGGCTCTATCTAGTGGACGGATTGCGCAACTACAGCCGCTGCAGTTTATCAAATAAATTGTATTTATTTTTTATTGTGTGCGCCTTATTATCCGGTGCGCCTTATATATGAAAAACATTATAAAACAAATAAATTATTGAGGGTGCGCCTTATAGTCCAGTGCACCTTGTAGTGTGGAAAATACTGTAAATGGAGTTGAACTCAAGGCCCTTCTTGATTCTGGGAGTTCTTGGGCTCTTGTGCACACCGATTTTGTTACACCTAATATCATCCGTATGAGTGACATTGTCTCTATCTGCTGTGTTCATGGAGAGGAGAGAAGATATCCAACAGCTGATATGTATATTAAAGGTCAGGATCAGACATCTTTTGAATGTTGGCATTGTGGACAGTCTACCTTATCCTGCTGTGCTTGGGTGTGATCTTCCTGTGCTGTTTGATTTGTTGAAGTCTGACCAAATCCATGCATGTAATGTTACTGTTACCAGGGCACAGGATAAACAAACCAGTGACCACTAAGAGACTCTGAGCACCCTGCCTTTTTTTTTTTAAAGAGGAACGAGAGACAACAGCAACGAAGCCACGGAAGACTCGCAGACTAAGAAGACAGAAGAAATTCCAACGGTCACCTGTAGAAAGGCAGAGTAACAATGAGGCAGTGTTACCTCTGGGGTTTGATATTCCATCTTACATTGCGGACATCCAAATATCCTCATTTTGGGACATTCAATTCCCTGGGCTGACCATCTGGATAAGCTTAAGACTACAGCTTGCATTAAACACCACTTTCATTGGCCAGGCCTACACAAGGATGTGGCCCAATTCTGTAAAAGTTGCCCACAGTGCCAGATAACATCTGCCAGAATCCCCTCTAGAGCTCCACTGCAGCCACTCCCTGTCATTGGTACCCCTTTTTATCGCCTTTGCATGGACATTGTGGAACCTGTTGAGAGGAGTAAAGCTGGAAACATGTACATGCCTATTATAATGGATTATGTCACGGAATACCCTGAAGTGTTCCCTTTAAAATCTATGAAAGTATCTGGAGAACTTCACCATACCATCCTCAAACTGATGGACTGACGGAGCACTTTCATCAGACTCTGAAGCAGATGCTCAGGAAGTTTGTCAATCACAATGGTACGGACTGGGATTAGTTATTGCCATATCTCCTTTTCACATACAGGGAGGTACCCCAAGCCTCCACTGACTTCTCTAATTTTGAACTTTTTTATGGCCATGAAGTTTGTGGGCCTCTCTCCCTGCTGAAGGAAATTTGGGAGGGAGACAAGGGGTAGACTGAACTGCATAATTTTGTTTCTCATGTTATTCAGATGAGAGAGATATTGGAGAGGATGAGCGAGTTGGCCCAGTCACACATTTTGGAGGCCCAACAGTGCCAGAAGTTTTGGTATGATAAATCTGCCCGGCAGAGATCCTTCGAGCTAGGACAAAAAGTGCTTGTGCTTCTTCCCAGTGATGCCACCTGAAGGAGTGGGTGCAGCAACCAGAAAACCAGATATATGAACAATATCTACCACATGCCAGCTCTCTGGATTGTGATCTCAGCCACTTCCCAGATGATAAGCAGCAGCAGGTGAGAGAACTCTGTAAATGTAGTAGTGTTCGTTGTAGTGTTCCAAAAAAATCCAGGGAGAACAAGCACTGTTCAACATGACATTCTTGTTCGGGAGGGAGCTTCTGCAAAGCGATCAAGTTATAGGATCCCAGAACGTCAGCTGTCTTCACTGAAGACTGAGATCAACCTGGTGCTGTCCTTGGAGATCATTGAGGCCTCTAAAAGTGAGTGGTGCAGCCCAGTGTTCTTGGTACCTAAGAAAGATGGAAGTATTAGGTTCTGCATTGATTTCAATTACCTGAATACAGTCTATTGTATCCAACACCTAGAATAGATGATGTGCTTGAATGACTGGGAAAAAAGCAAGAATTTGACCACAATAGACCTTTGCAAGGGTTGTTGGCTGGTCCCACTCACTGAGAGGTCCAGGGACTTCACAGCATTCAGGAACCCATGGGGACAGTTTACCGTCTTACCCTTTGGGCTGCATTGGGCTCCAGCAAATTCCCAGCGATTACTGGACCAGGTACTGTACAATTGCTCTGAGTTTGCTGCTGCCTACTTGAATGATATTGTCATTTTCAGCATTACCTGGGAGGAACACCTGAAACATGTGAACACTGTTGGATCGCCTTTATTTTTGGGGACATTAAAAGAAAAAGCATGGTTTTGGACAAAAAACCTCTTGTGTCCTATTTCGTTACTGCTTGGTCCCTGACAAGAGGCTATTTGGTGGTTAAAACTTTATGCAAACAATACTGTTGGAATGTGAGTGCTGGGAGGTTCTTTTCTGGCACCAAAATATTTTTTATAAGGATTTGTTTTGTCACTGTAGCATTCCAGGTTTTTAATGACTCCTTTTTTACACATAAAAACACATTCTAAAATCCAAGGCCTTGCCAGGACTAACAAACACATTGTTTAGATATGTTTGCTGTGTATGTGTGTGTGTGTGTGTGTGTGTGTGTGTGTGTGTGTGTGTGTGTGTGTGTGTGTGTGTGTGTGTGTGTGTGTGTGTGTGTGTGTGTGTGTGTGTGTGTGTTTGATTCAAAATAACTTGTGTAATACATGAAATGTATCCAGCGTAGAATGATAAATTGAACAAGATTATTGTTTGGCTATGAGTGTACGTTTGCTTAGAAGGGATAAATATACTCTGCTCTACTGAATATGAATTGTACTGATGTAATCTTTATCCTCAGTGCCTGACTTGTGAGATCACACATTGAACAGAAATCCACAGTCCTTACCATCTGTAATTAATGGTATCCCTTGTCTTAAATTGCATAACCCACAATAGCCATGTCTACAGCATTGGCTGTGCATACAAATCTATGGATCTTTTACATATCAGAAAGCAACGGAGCAGGAAGCTCCACATGCTGGTACATTACAGAGACATGACGATAACACTAAACAACACTAGCCATTGATATACTGCTTGTATTTTACTTTGCATAAAATGACATACGTGCTGTTCTACAATACACAGAACTACAGTACATCAGTATCTGTCACACAATAATGTCTATTCATAGCACGTTTTACATCCTTGTTAATGCTTTATCATTTACACCAGCGGTCCCCAACATTTTTTGTGGCACAGACCGGTTTCATGTAAGACAATATTTTCATAAGGAGCATAAGGATTATAGACCCATAGTTAGTAGAGGAAGACCAAAGAGGAGGTTTATGGATGTAGTGAAAGAGGACATGAAGGTAGCTGGTGTGAGAGAAGAGGATGCAGAAGACAGGGTTAGATGGAGGCAACTGATTCACTGTGGTGACCACTGAAGGGAAAAGCTGAAAGGAAAAGAAGAAGTACTGCAAATTATATTTTCTTTTTGTGCAGCCTGTTACCAAATGACCCATGGACCGACACTGGTCCGGGGTCAGGGGGTTGGGGACCACTGATTTACACCATAACTTTATTTCTACCACAGTAACATAAAATCACCAATGTGAACCAATAAAAGGTGCGATAAATTTATGCCACACTATTTTACAAAGTGTTACAAACTCTTTGTTCTGTTTATCCTCAACAAAATTAGAGGCATGTGAAAACTTGCTGTTCCACATAATTGAGATGATTCAATGTTGTTGACCCACAGAGATATGAGCACCACTCCATCTTGGTGGTGGTTTGGTTGAGATGCACTTCTATCACAGCTTGAGTTGTACAACAAATTAGAAGTAGCTGGGATAGGTGCTGCCATGAATCAAAGATATCCAAATGAGCTGCTTTCTTTTTTTCTAAAACATAACATCTTCAATCACACTAACGTTGGCCACCTTCCTAGTATGTCGTCTAGGGGGTGCAAAGCAGGAAAAGGAGGGACTCCAAAAAATCCCTGTTAGAATGTTTTCCATTCAATTTGTTGTACATACATTTGTATTCTGGGTGGTAGTCATATAACATATAATTATCCATCCACATTCTAAATGTATACTCTATATACAGCATTCACAATCCACAATTCAAAACAAATTTTCCAGCCTATCATTGCAGATTCCCCTGTGGTTTGAAGGCTATTACCCCATCTTTTTAAAGTCACTTTTCACGAACCCATCTGATCTTTTGGAATAAGAAGTGACTTGATTGCAGTCATTAACTACAGCCATCAAATAAAACACCGAAGCCTCCTTCCACACTCCACACATCCTGTTAAACATGCTGTAAATTATGATTTGATGGTTGCTGCATGGACAAGACAGATTTATTTCTCACCAGTAATTGGTCTTCTCCACCAATCAATGATAGATAAAAGTATCCATCCTGTTACAATCAGACATTGCCTTTCTCTGTTCGTACATTCTAGGCGCAATACATCCAGGACTAGTCAGCGTCGTTGAAAAAAAAATGAATGAATCTCCGGGAAAGCTCATGCTCATGAATTCCTCTGAGAAACTGGAAAAGTAGTTTTCTGAGATAAAATAATATCTTAGTCATGCTAAAAGAAAGTGTGACCAACACTTTGATTTTGACTCTGGAACTGGAAGTAAACGGTAAGTCTAACTCAATAAATATGAAACATAACTGACAGTTAAATAAGATATGAAAATGGAAATTTCCAGTCACTAGTGTAAAATATTTACAAATATTGTTGTGTGTGTGTTTAAAGCCTGATCTCGATAAACCCCAGAACCCTGTTGCCTGCCTCCTCCCCCACCCTCTATACATTCATGACAGCAAGTACATTTGACCTACAGTCAACAGTGAGGTGTGTCCTTCATTTGTTACTGCAGGCTGGATGATAAGCTAGAGGTGAGATGAATCTGCTGTTTAATTCTAAAAGTTTAAAAGTATACTAAGCTTCCCTCCCTGTGGTAAATAGCTCTAGATTAGAGCACAGTCCAACGCGACTGTTAGTGTGTGCCCCTCCAGAGGGTCCTGTTGTGTTGACAGATGTTTCCTACTGGGATCACCGACTGCCTGTAAACAATCAGCAGCTGTTTATGTGTTGTACGATTCATGTCATTCGAGGTGCTCAACAAGAGCAGACATGAGTTTACAACAGCATGTGTCTTTTAACTTAAAAAAAAAGAAAAAAGAAAATAATCTGCTTTCAGCATTGCCCTTATAAATAATAATACCCATGTGAAATAATTTCATACTTTTGTAACCTGTAACAGGAAGTCATGACTTAACGTTGGTGGTTGCTTTGTATCTTTATTTGACAAACAAAATTTACCAAAACTGCAGGACAGACTTTCCAAAACAAATGTTAAATTGTGTCCTCTTCTGGATATAAAAGAATGTTTTTATTTTTTCTTTGACCCTGTGCACTGGCATAGGTCACAAATTGCTAAACTTAAAATAAATAAATAAATAGATTGATAGATAGATAGATAGATAGATATCTATCTATCTATCTATCTATCTATCTATCTATCTATCTATCTATCTATCTATCTATCTATCTATCTATCTATCTATCTATCTATCCATCCATCCATCCATCCATCCATCCATCCATCCATCCATCCATCCATCCATCCATCCATCCATCCATCCATCTATCTATCTATCTATCTATCTATCTATCTATCTATCAATCCATCTATCCATCCATCCATCCATCCATCCATTAATCCGTCCATCCATCCATCCATCCACCCACCCACACACACACACACACACACACACACACACACACACACACATTTGTAGCACACTGATAGTGCAGTGGTTAAGTCAACTGACTTGACTGCAGGAGGTTGTGGGTTTGAAACCTGGTGGGAACAAATGCTATCTAGTCATATATATATATATATATATATATATATATATATATATATATATATATATATATATATGCACATATTTGTTCATACCATCTTTATTAAGAGAGTGCACTTTTTTTTATATCAATACAAGTTTTTTTTTTGTTATTTGGATAAAACATAAGAATTCTGCCTGGAGATTTGTGGAGGGAAGGTTTTATTCATAATCCAATTAAGATTTGCATATTCAATGTGAAATACTTAGCATGTTCCTCAATCTGTCCATGCATGCACAAATGTAGACAAACCAGTTTATACTCCATGCGCTACATCATAATACTGAGTTCCAGAACCAAAGGCTATAGATATCAGAGGATGCTCTACGCTCATCAATGCAACCTGATGGTTGACAACCTTTATTTCCTCATGTCCATGTGAGGTGGACACACCGTGTGATCAACTTTTTACTATCCTTCTGAATTAGTAAGCTGCAGAATGAGAAATTAATTTGATTACCTATAGCTATGACAGTGACTGGCAGATTCATCCAGAAAATCAATGTTAGGACAAACAACATGGCATCTCTAACAGCCCCTTCCATCAAATGAGCAAAAGTGTACTGAGGCATGCATGCACTGTATACTGCATGAACACACCGGCACACAGAAACATGCAGGCATGCACCACATAAGAGACACATGTTGGGCTACTAAACTCCACACCTACACATGATTTTCATTCATACTGAGGACACCCATATGTTCTGAATTCACACATACTTTTCCACACAACAGCTTTATTGAATTTAGTACTGGTCTGTTTGCAAGATGGTTTAAAGAATATATGAGAGTAGTTCATCTATGGTCTGATGGACGCCAAGTCCCCAGGCTCCATTCCCATGAGAGCACACTGTATTTGAAGTGCAGTCATCCTGCTTGTCACCATCCTCTCAGTGCATACTGTGTATTTTTCCACACTAACGCATGTGATGTGCATGCTAAGAATAGTAGCATGAATAAATTATTGATTCCAGAATCTATTCTGTATTTGGTTATCAACCAAGGTCAGCTTCTTTTTTGATGATTGCTTGAAGCCTAAAATATGGTTACTGGTAAATGAAAAACAAACAAACAAAAAAACTGTGTAATTTCTACCCTGTCATGTTCAGTGATATATTTGGAAAATATACAGGACATATATATTTTCTTAATGAAACCAAGACTTTGAGGTTACATATAACTTGTGCTGTATGTATATACAGTCTGAAGAAAAGCTTCCTGTGGATTTCTTTTGTTTCTTTTTTTTTTTCCAGTTCACAAAAAAAGCAACTAGAAACCTTTTTGGCCAAAAAAAAGTCACACACTCTAATATTCCGTGGGACTGCCTGTAGCTTTGATTGCGGTGCACATTTTGCCGCGACATTGTTTCAAAAACATCGTACAACGTCACAGCATTTATTTCTGTCCAGAATTGCATTAATTTTTAGCTGAGGTCTTGTGTTGACGATAGGAGTCAAACCACTCTGCAAGGTCTTCTCCAGCACATCCAATAGACTTTGAATGGGGTTAAGCTCAGGACTGTGGGGGCCAATTGATGTGTCAAAATGATTCCTCACGCTCCCTGGACCACTCTTTCACAATTAGAGTCAGATAAATTTTGGCATTGTTGTCCTGGAATATGATCGTGCCATCCGGGAGAAAAAAATCCATTTATGGGATTGCCTGGTCATTCAGTACATTCAGATACTCAGCTGACAATCTTTTTGCTGAATAATATTGCTGAGCCTAGACTTGACCAACCGAAGCAACCCCTGATCATAACACTGCAATTTGCTTATTGAAACCCAAACGGTGACTTTCTTTTTGGCCGGGCAGTGACCCCCAAACTGGAAGAGTGGCTCCAGCAGATTCCTGGAACAACATCTGAAGCCTCAGTCCAGAAGAGTGCAGTCCTAGGAACAGCTAAGATACTGCGCAGAACCCTCAGACTCCCAGGCCTCTGGTAGAGGACCCGAGCTTGAGGATGACACACAGATACCACCCTACAAGGGTGAGGGACATTTTTTAACACACACACACACACACACACACACACACACACACACACACACACACACACACACACACACACACACACACACACACACACACACACACACACACACACACACACACACACACACACACAAATGCAGCAATTGCTTTGATAAGAAACAAGAAAACAAAAATCTCTATTGACACAGAAGAATTTTCTTCTTTAGAAAAGAAAAACAACCATTGAGCTTTGTGTTTAGACCTTCGTCTTCATAATGTGATTTCCAGGCAAAATCTTAAACAAATAAAACTATTTCTGTTATCATTTTCCTCTGCTGCAAGTGACTTCGCTGTATGTGCATTCACAAGGCCTATTGTTCATTTTTAAAAGAAAATTAATCAACATATTCACATAGGACGAAGCACATAAAGCATAAGAGAAAATCAGAGACATCATTTAAACTATTTTAAATCTGCAATATCACATTTCTACAGTATTAAGAAGTTCGTATGCGACCCTGCAGTACTCAAAATATAGTTTGAAGTTCTTGTCTAAAACATCACTTGGATCATGCAATATGGGGTATCTGTATACCTCTCTGTTTTGGCTCTTTGTTTAGAGAACACCCATCTCTGTGATTTAAAAAGAAAATGAATTTAGGCTTGTCACCCTATCACACCCCTCTGCAGTAGTGGGAGAGAGGTGTGATAGGGTATGTGTAAAAGGGTTTTATTTTTGTATTTTTTGTTCAATAGTTACCAAAGGGTTTGGTGAGCATTATATTTTTAAATTACTCTGGAAGTGCTTGCAGGGGACCTTGACAAATAAAATGGTAGAATGGCATAAAGTGAACCGCGTTCTCAACAGGCATCTTTGCAGAGCTGCACAAGTATTTTCCACTCTGTTTTTCACAGTAGGTGTCATTAAGCCCTACACAAGCAAGGCGGTCACAAAATGAAACCTGGCTTTTTACAGTTAAATTTCATGGAGTGAGATTTTAAATATTGGATAACATAGGGACTTAAAAAAAAACCTGAAATGTATGAAACAAGATGATTCTCTTGAAAGCTTTTCAAAGTATTAAAAGAGGTCTGTCTGAGAGCAGACTTAAAAATTCAGCTCTTGGATCAAAAATTAATTTCTACATGCCCAGAGAAGATGCTGATGTAAATATAGTTCTCTGCATTTTTAAATGCTGCCTCTGTGCAGTAATTGGAATAAAACAGAGTGTCCATGGTCATTGCCAATTCAGCTGAGTGTGAAGAGGTCGGATAAACAACATATCACCTTCTGTAAATAGTTCTTGTTCACTTTCTCATTGCATGCAAATATGTAGGTCTTTGATCATTGCAATCACCTCTGTTTGAACAATAGTTTCACACTTCAGCACTTAAGTTCGAAGAACAATGCACCGACATTCCTGAACTGCAAAAAATCCACAAAATTAGATCTTTATCCTTTGCAACCATTTTAAAACTTTTAACTATGTGTTCTTCTGAGGGTATAATGTTCAGAAGGAGCATTATTACAACCCTCCAGATTGCAACCTGCCCTGGAAAACATTTGCTATTGTCACAACCCAGTTCAGAGGGCAAACATAGTCCCCCTCAGATTCACCCAAAAGACTGCAGGCAGTGCAGAGGCGGCAGGGAAGGAGAGTAGGTCACTGTCCAGAGCACTGGCACAGGGCATTAATTGCCAAATCAGAGTGCAAAGCTGGGGCTTCTGTAGTGGCAGTAATTGGGAAGGGGAGCTGCTGACAAAGCAGTAAAAACCCTGTGGAAGGGTTAACGGCTGCAAAACTCAACAAACCATCAGTAAGAATAGAGATATTTTATGCAGGTGAAACTGAAGTCAACTTTTCTGCTGACTGGTTAAGACAGAAGCTATACAGCCAAGTCTGCTGTTAGTTACATCTGTACTGTTTAAACCAACACTTGGAGGAAAGGGGAAAATGTGCTGTTATTGTTGTGATGTAGTTGAAATTGAAATTCATATGCTCATTTGGATTGAAACACTGATTAGTAGATCACATACACTTTTGTATTGATATGAAACTGGATGGCAGGATGCGGCATGTAGCGTTGAAGAAGTAATTAAATAAGTAATCAAATTTTTGCCCTCCAAACATCCATCTCTCCATCCAGCCATCCTTCTATCCATCGGTTCATCCATCCATCCATCCATCCATCCATCCATCCATCCATCCGAACTGTCATGTATAGTATCTGTGGATTTTGGGTTTAATGATGTAATACAGGCAAAGATCATGTCTCAGAGGTTCCAGTCTTTGAGAATTATACGGTATTGTGCACTCTTTAAATTTCTGTTCATCCCTCTCCATTTGGATGAAAGTTTGTTTTCTTGTGATGATGTGTGGATGACATGTCTATAAGCTTGCATTTGCCACTATCTTCACCTGGGTATGATGAAAGCTTTGCTCATACTCAGATATGAAAAACATGAAAAAACTGAACAGGGACTATCTGTTCTTCCTTGGAAGTACACATTTTTAGGGCTCATCAGAATATTTTCTGTACATAATGTTTTTATGTGATTTTTTTGCAAATATACTTGAAGGTTGTCAAAGGAGGATGTGATTGGACTTTGAATGAATGCATGGATGTCAGAGTTGATTTCCCTGCTCTCTTACCAGTTAGAAGCAGGCCCAAAGCAAAAAACATACCTTTTATAATAGTGATGTGGTAAATTGAGTCCTGAAGGGCAGTGAAAAGTATGTGCTTTTTTGTTTCTTTGCATGAATATGTGGCATTGTATCTTTTGCCAAAGGCATTTATACTACATACTACATATGGCAGTGCCTTTCATAATGCGCTAGTGACTATACAGTATGTGATATCAGCTGACTTTTTTTAAACGCAATCCAATCTTTTGTTTTATTTCTGATGCAAACAACTTTGTTCATTTTTCTACAATAAGAGGACAATAATTTTTAGGAATGTTGGTCCCAAAAAAAAAAAAAAAAAGAATTAATGTATTTCATGGTAATTTCTTTACTTCCCAGATACTCAACTAGGTGATTTTTTTCCCACAATCCCAGCCTGCTCAGCACTCCGCGATACGCAGCAGCAGAAAATAACGGATATAGAAGACGAACGAATGCATGAATGTTAGTGTTAGGCAGAGAGTGATTGACGCATTGTCTGTAAAATTATGATTCAGTATAATTTTTTGAGTCGAAACATTCAACATCCTGTCTGCAACAGCAAATCTGCTTCTGCTCTGTTCTGCTGCTGTTCTGCCACTGTCTCAGGAACCGTAGAGTGACACAGCTTTTGGCATTGACAGCCCACTTGCATTTCGTACTGTAAGTAAATTAAACTAATGCACCCCTCTCCTTCTTACTGCGGGACAGTTTTTATTATTCTGATAGACATCCACAAGTCTAACTATGTGTCACAAGTCCATCTTTAATGCTGCTTGCTAAATAAGAAATGCAAGTACCACACAAAATGATCCTTGCCCGATTAGCAAATATTTATTGCATGTTATCTTCAGTTTGTTTCCCCATCTATTATTAAAAGACTGAAGGAGAAATTTTGTCCTCTGTCCTAATAATACCTAACAGTGCCATATTATATTTAAATTCTTTTCACAATCCATTGTCATTTCCTATGTCTGCCAATGAGGTCATGGATTTGCAGGCATAAGCTTGTTGGGCAGATAAAACAGTTCTGAATGGATTTTAATGAATTTTTGTAGGGGGAGTATTATTCAACAGAACACCCATTAGACTGTGGTTGTGATCCAGATCTATATTCAAGGTGTTTGCTTATAATTTCATAACAATATCTACTAGGCTTGGTCAGAACACAGTGACCTTCAGACAAGAGCTACCACACATCAATTGTAGTCTGGATCTAAAGAATATTCCTGATTTGTTTATCCACAAGGTGGAATTTATATTGCTTAAATAAAATTCACTATTGTGGAAGACTAAACAATAATGCCACAGACTTCACACTAAAATCATGTTGCAACAAATTATTGCAACACATCACAACACTGATTTTGTAAAGTGTCAAAAATTGACTTGATAATAGGCCAGATAGTTAAAGTTGCACCAAGAAACATTTGACTCGCATTTCCGGACAAGGTCAGAAACACATCATCATGCAACACATTCCTTTCCCGCTAATCTGGGTGGATCTCAAAGGTGTATACAAATTAAGAAGATTATAAACTTGATTTAAAAGATCTGCCTTGGAACAGCTTTTCTTAACAGAGCAGACATACAGTATGACACCAATGAATTCAAGCAACTGTGAAGCTATCTCATGTTGATATATTGTGATGTTTAATTCCCCTGGCACCACCCAATGAAAACATTGCTCTTGTGTTGACAAATGGATGGATATGAGCACTTGGTTTGGCAATGAAATGGATGACCACCTTTAACTCACATGGGTCAGTTGCCCCAGTGCATTGCAACTATACCATATTGATCAAGTGGAATTTTTGTGGACGGAAATGGTGGCAAAAAGGGCTTAAGTCACTGTGTAATGGATTACTGCGTGTAACCAGTGTACAAAAAGTGTTTGTGTGTACAGTGCGCCCTCGTTCCTCGTGAGTAATGTGTTCCAGGAAGCACAAGCGATTAACAAATTCTGCAATAGAACGACAAACAATTTATCTTATTATTTACGACAATTTAAACGTTTATAAACCCTCCCCATACTGATATTGAACCACATTCTATCTGTATTACCTTTTTCCCCACTCTTATCGACTGTTAAAGGCACTTTTGTGTCTCACGTAAGTCTGAGACTCACGGAACATGGTGCACCTCCGGATTCCGTCAGCCAATAGAATGTGTGTATGGTATCACGTGACTGCCTACCAAAAATCTACGATGAGGTAAAGTCCCGAGCGCTGATGCACGAGGGCGCACTGAATACATATTCTTCAGTTCCACAGGAGAACTGTGCTGCTGCTGGTTGGATCTATCTTTGCAAGTGTCAAGTTTCCATTTGAGACCAACTTTTCATCCATTTATAAAAAAAAATATGTCATGTACTCCGGAAGGATGGAAGCAGCAGAGCCCATACTCCTGCTGCATTGTAACAACCATCACCTTGTTCAATGCAAGGTTAATACTACCTGTCAGTGTCACAGGCATCCTGATTATGACTGATCATGTTCTCCACCCCATTGTGTGACACTACTTTGGAACTAGAACAGTCCTTGGAGAGAGATGATAAAGTGCACCTACTGCTAGCAAAGTAACTACAAAAAATGCCATCAATAATGTCATCTACATCTAAAGTTGTTGGAAACTAGAAGTAATGAGCCTGCGGTGTGACTAGATTTTGATTGCCACTTTGACCTGGCAGATTTGTTAATCGGGTCAAATTTGTTTCAATTTTAATCAGTCATTCGTGCCTCCTGCAGTGGTGATGGCAGATTTATGGAAATTTAGGGCAGGGCATCATAATCCTGATCAAGTTGCGTCATTTTATTGTGTGCATAGAGCTCCACGAGCCTGCAGTAATTGCATTTTAAAATAATCTAAATCTTGCTTGACATGCTAGCAAATCCATGAGTCCCTGCTGTTTTTTGAGAGGTGACATTGGCTTGGTGTCAAAGCTTTGTAATGAGTTTGCTCCGAACACAAGGGGAATATGTTGTATGAGTTAATATTCCACATGCATTTATGTATTAATTCTCCCGCAATTTTTAAAACGAAAAAATACATACTGCAGTCTTGTGACTAATAAGAAATTAAAAAAAAATAATCCAAACAAAAAAAAGAAGAAAATTTCATGTGAAGGAATATGACCTTCATGTGAAATAACTTCTTTCTTTTTTTGTGGGAGATGAATGGAATTAGAGGCAGGGTTTGAAATCCGAGTCCTCAAAAGCAGACTAATTACCCCAAAGTACTGATAACAGTAAAATCCTTAATTTCCTGTAGGCTGTGCATAATGGTTTATTAACTCTACATAACTGACCTTAATTAGAAAAGTGTCTCAGACCTTTTGTGTAAGAAACTAGCATTTTACCACAATGTTGACTTTAATGTCAAATAGTAACCACTCATTTGCTTCTGTCTGTGTCAGTAAGCCCTGCTTTATCACTGCTACAACATTAAATTAAACTTTAAACTCTCCCAAAATCTGAAAAAAACCGAGTCATTTTGCAGTAATTTTATGCATGTGAAAAAGTTAATTATCTACTGTAGCGTGCTACAGTATATAGTCGTTATATACATGGTTACCTGCGCGGTGAACGGTTGTGTCAACAGAACAGCAAAAAGACGCAAAGAAAAGGACCTGTCGCTCTTTAGAATACCTTCTGGGAAGGTATCACGCTAAAAATGCTAACAAATTTATGTTAGCATTGAGCTAGCCGCCAGTTATTACCATTGGACTGTGTGGAATTAATAACAACTCTAGTTGTTATTAATTCCACAGTGAATTTATTTGAAAGTCGCGTCTTTTTGCCTTCTCTGTTTACATAACCGTTCACCGCGAAGGTAACCATGATATTTTTGGTGTTAATCGCGTCTAGAATTGCATTGTTTCTTATGGCTGCTAAGCTATGTGTGGCCCCAGTGACGTATGACGCCCACGTGACCACTGAATGCGGAAGCTGCTGCGGAGCAGATTTTAAGCTTTTTGACCAAACGGATGATGCTACACATATAAAATTTATTTTTTCTTCTATTTTTCATAACGATGAATAACATATACTGTATGTCAATTAAAATTAACTTTACTGTCCCTTTAAGTAATGCAGTGATTGAATATTCATTCTTCTTTTTGAGCGGAACATAAATTTCACTGTCATCCGCATAACAGTGGTAATGAATCCCATGCTTCCTAAGTATAGAGCCAAGCGGGAGCAGATAGAGAGAGAAGAGGGCCTAGAACTGAGCCCTGTGGGACCCCACACAAGAGAGGAGCAGAGGAACATGATCCGCCTTGCAATTTTGTGTGTTTAGCATCAACCAGATTGTTGCCCTGGTAGTATGTCTGTCTCTTTCAGTGATTAATCTATCAATAAATATTAATTTACGTATTCTTTTCCAACAAAGGGTACCAAACATGCTTACATTAATACCAAACAATGACGTCAATGATGCAGGTTGTAATTGCACCTGGTTCTGGTATACAGTATGCAGGCACTATGTGCATACATTTTTATGTGTGCTCTGAAAATCTACGCAGTACACTTGTTCAAATAGAGCAGTATCAGCATCTATTATTAACTCAACAGCCTTTGCTCGCACAATTTTGTGGTTGTGTTGTGATTGGCTGACAGCACTCAAGCATCTCATGTGTATCTTCATTACATGTGAGGGGGGGAGGCAATTCACTCATCTGTGACTCAATTACAAGAAGACAACAAAGGAGAGGTAGAATCAGTTATGTCTGGAATCCACACAGCAATCATAATTCCTGCTTATAAATTGAATTAGAGGACAGGAATGGGAGCAGGTAAAAGGCAGGCACAGGAGAGCTCTTTGCTCGTCAAGGCTAATTGTGTCTGTGAGTGTCACAAAGGTTTCAATAGAAACAGCACTGCTGTAATCAGAGCTGTGTGCTTGTTCATCAGCCAGGAACCTTTCCACACCATCACCTTCTCTGTCTGAACCTGTGACAATGGAAGGTACAACAGCACCACGATTGCAGCATCAAACCTGTAACGCTGATATACAGTAATTTCATGAAGCCATGTAATGGCCAGGCAAACATACTGCACAACAAGTCATATCATGTGGCTGACTTGATGGCAACAAAGATCATTTCAGATGCAACAGTAATCAATGCACTGCACTGATAACAGTAGAGGTAGAAGAAATAATAGACATGGCTTTGCTGCATTCATATTTAATACCAGCAACAGGGAGTTATTGCCACTTGAGCATGATAGGAACAGATTTATCTCAGCTTACAAAGAAAGGAAACAGGACATCACTGTTTTTATCTTGGGGCTGTAAGCACGAGTTGCCGTGCCTTCATCCTCTGACTCATTTTATTTTTAGAAGGGCTATTTATGCTGCTCTTTCTGCTTCATTGGTTTTATTCACAGTAGGTGAAGAGCCTAAAATGAACTCTATGAGTATACACACTATAGAATTTGTATAAACTTGCTGGACCATGAAGTGGGCCAACTGAGTGGAGGGATGAAATGAACTGAGTCATCTGAAAACATTTATTTCACAAGAGCCATGCTTCTGGGTTGGTGACACATTTTTCACCCGTCTTAAAATTCATATTTGATTATTGTTATTTTCAATGTCTATGACCCAATATCATCCAATAATCTCAGTATCCAACGTTCACGTGCTGTCAATGCTAAAGCATTCTTGAAAGAAGGAAATACATAATTCATAAACAATTGTGTAGTGGCTTAACTCTTTTGGCCAGTATATAACCTTATCATAGAGGTATATGACCTCCAACAGTTACATGTGCCATTTAAAATGAGTTATTCCTGCACACATTATGTATAGAGCAGTTTCACAGTTTACACGTAATGTTTGTGGTAACCAGCATACTGCAAAACTGAATTTATTAGAAACACATCCATAGACTGACCACAGGGTTCAGATGAACATTGTGTGGTTATAATTACCATGGCAACTGCTATGACCATGGTAACAATCATTACACTAGAGAAACAGTCAGACAGGCATCATCAAGATATCCTTTACTAAATATCCTTTACACGAGTACTATATTTAATTGAAATTGTTCTATGTATGCTACAGGAATAGGGTGTAATGAATAAAATTATAATGAATCCTAGAAAAGAAAACAATGTACAGTGGATTACATAGCACATATTTCTCTAATGTAATTTTGATCTTGTTTTCGAGGTTCTGTCACAGTCCCTGAACATCCAATGGTTTCAGTGTATTTGGCTAAAATCGTAGACTTAAAGGCACAAAGTCCTTGGACAGTGTAAATAGTAGTCTGTCATGTCATGCTGCCAGCAACGCCAAGCTCATCGATCTATATCCTTACATCTTTTTCTCTGCTGTGTGGCTTCCAGCGCCAATAAACTTCAAAGTGTAAGCTGTTGGCAGGTCTAAGTACAGAGAAAAAAAAAAGTTTGTAAAACAAGATTAAACCATGTATTCTGTTCATGGTGTTATGCCTAGCTACCTAGTAAAACATTTATGTTTTTCTTGGCAATACAACAACAAACCGCAGCATTGTTCTACTGGTCCAATTGTGCTCACACCTTCATATTACAAGTTCATCTTTGTTTTTTGTTTGTTTACATATATACATGCTGACTCTGAGCAATATGTATATAATTAAATGCAATATATTACATTGGATAAAGGCTTTTCTTTTTTTTTGCAAAAATATTTGCTAGATATGATTATACCTCCAAGTCACAGCAAGAGAGAAAGCGCAATTCTCAGAGTTTTCTATGAATTCTGTTATTATTTTTGGTTACCTCATTAAAAATGTGATATATACGTATGCATATTATGTAACTTCAAAGGAGTAAATTATATATATATATATATATTTTATATATATATATATATATATATATATATATATATATATATATATATATATATATATATATATATATATATATAGATTGAAGGCATTATGGACTTTACTTATATTTACATTAAATGACAAAATACATAACATCAGCAGCCAAACCTCTGTATTTCTGTCTGTATTTGATTAAAATGAATTAATACTCAGGGAACAGGGTGGTTGTGAAAACAAAAAGGCTGGGTGACCTCAGCTCAGAATGACAGAATATCCTGTGGGATTGCCGTTTGTGATCTGCCTCTCGGTGCTCTTCACAGTGTGAAAAGCTTTTTATGATTTTCTCCTGTTCCATATCTATGTAAATTAAATTCAACTTTACAGCGTCAAACCACTTGCAAGAGTTTTTTTTTTTTTTTTACCACAGTAATTTTCAACGGATAATCCAATATGGAACCGATATCCTTGGATTTTCAAATAAACATGAACTTCAGCAATTATATACAGTATTTTCATAAAGTTCAGACATTCAGCCATCTAACTATTCTAGCCTCTGGTGCATTGAGGAAAAGGCAAGGCCCAGCCTGGGAAAATATACTGTCATCTACTCTCATCTGTCATCTACTGCTGTCAATTCTAGACAGCAGTGTAGTTTAGTGACTGACCACTTAGCATATTGGTAATGAACAGGAATTAACAAAAAGAACAAAAACTGTTAATACTTGCAATACATACGTGTGTTCATATTAAAATACACGTATGCACATAGTTTATATGACGATTGTTGCATAACTTATTCATCATAATACCACAACCTTGCCTCCCACCACCTTGTTTACATGTAACATGTTTGCATCACTTACTTTTTTCATATCAAGCAACCTCAGAATGAATTACATATTCCAAGCAATGAATTTCCCTGGAGTATTTAATCACATATAAACACACATGGTTTTTTTCTCAACGTCTGAATAATGATGGATTCAGTAGAGCAATGACAGCATCTCCAACCACGGCACAGCATGAAAACAAAACACAGAAATATAACGAAGTAAGTCTAATATTACCAGAGTACGACAAAGCGCAAAAAGAAACATTTCAGACATTTGCTTTTGTTATATTACTGGTTCAATGTTGGGTGTCACTTTTCTTTATTTAAATCCAATGTTACAGAACAAAAACAATGATTTTATTTGAAATTTAACACAATGAACATGTTGCAACACGAAGTGATGAATCACCTGTAGTTGAAAATAATTCTATTGCATTGGCCTTTAAAGACGAACAGTTTCCAATGAAGAATAATACTAAACAGTGCATAGTATAGACTCAAAATATTAGCATGAAAGTTTGATTACAGAGTATGCTGTTGATGGATAGATGACAAGTCAAAGTGAATCGAATTTCCTCTCTACCTCTTAAATTAAAAGAAGTCAGCTCTTGTGATGAATGATGAAATTTATGTGATTTGGGGGATATTACAGAAGGTACTGTCAAGAAATATAAATGAATGTACTTTCACAATCATATTTTACCAGAGGACTAATCCTCTTTTGTGGTGCAATAGTGATATATAAAGAGAGGGATAGCCAGTTGGAGGCAAAACAGTGTGGAAGAAAGGAATAAATTGTCTGACTTTAAGACATTATTTAGACATAGATCTGTTGGTGGAAGCATGATGGCACAGTGGGTAGTATTGTTGTCACAGCACGAAGTTCTTTGGTTAGATTCCACTGGGGACTTCTCTTATTACAATCATCGCTTCTTTAGGAAGATGAATGAATGAATGAATGAATGAATGAATGAATGAATGAAAGAAAAAAATCAATTAATTAATGGATGGATTAATGAATTTGTTAGCCTCTTTCAGCCTAGATTCCAACTTTCACTCGTGGACTTTTTTTAGATATGCGGCAAAGAATTCATCCTTTGCTCAAAAAGCAATTTTACCAAAATAATGTCAGGAGTCCTTGAAATACAGACACGATCAAACAGTCTGACATAAAAAACTAACTTCAATATCCAGTATTATATTTTTGGTTCATTATATGCTTGTCGATATATGACCACAAATCAGTAAAGTAAATCCTGAGAACTCAAAGATTTTTGGCACTCTGCGAAGCCAGTAATTCTCATCTTTGGTGGTTGTCTGGCCATTTTACACCGTGTCGAACTGGAACTGACCCCTCTCCCCCGGCAAAAATTCTCCTCATTTGAGTGCCTTGTCGCTAAGTTCAACCCCCCCCCAACCCCCGTTCCATGACAATACTGGTCATTTACTGACCTCCCAAACCAAACCCAGCCTTTGTCCCTGAGTTGCATGACCTCCTTACCACAATCTGCGCAACATACACCAACACGGTTATTCTTGGGGACGTGAACATTCACGTGGACACTCCCTCCTGCCACTCTGCATCTGAGTTGCTACAACTGCTGGACAGTGTCAACCTAACACAGCATGTGGATGTACCTACACACTCCAGGGGGCACACCCTTGATCTAGTCATTACTGACTCTGCTGCCCCCATTACCAAGCTGCTGGTGTACGATCTGGGCGTGTTGGCCCACATGGCCGTGTCTATGGAGATAATATTCCCCTCCCCTCATTCTAAGCCTAAGCGTCAGATCTGTTTCAGGAACATCAAGAACATCAACCAGGATGCCTTGGCCTGGGACCTCCAACATCTCACCACTCTGACCCTCTCAACAGTTAGTGACTCAGTAGGTTTCTACAACACAACCCTGAGTGGCCTCCTGGATGTCCCATGTGAAGACCAGGACAGTCACATTCTCGCTCTCTGCCCCCTGGTTCACCAGCGAGCTGAGGGAGATGAAGGTGGCTGGTCTTGTCCTCGAGCGGCGCTTCCTGGCATCTGGACTAACCGTGCAGAGGGTGGCCTACAGAGAACACCAAAAGGCCTACTCCAAAACCATAGGTTTTATGCTTTCTTTGTCTTTGTAGCACTTTGAGATTTTTGTAATGTAAATAGCAATATAAATAAAATGTATTATTATTATTATTATTATTATTATTATTATTATTATTATTATTGTTATTGTTTAAGTCCACTGGCTGTCATGGTGACATATCAAAAATGCAACTTATCTGGAATGAGTTTTGCAATTTTGCAAAATGTAAATATTTTTGTGTGTTTAGTTTAGAGGATAATGGCCACCTTTCTTAAAAATGTAAACCATAAACATAGCCAGCACATCTGTGTGATTTATAGTCAATTCATTCTTTTTTGGTTTACTTGATTTTATTAATGTTTGTCACTGACACACACAAATGACATTGTATGCATTGCAACTTCATATTTAATGTTGCAAATGACCAGATCAAGTTTCATAAAAATGATGGATATTCTACTGAAGTGTTTTTGCTGGATTTTTTATTAAAACAGATTTTTCGTGGCTGTCCACTGCTCTGGAACAGTGACGGTGCATTTAAAATTTGTGTGGGTCTACTGGTATTTACAGTGGAGGTTGACAACAGCAGTGGTAAATAGTGTTGCGTTAGTGGTCCCAACGTGATGACATCGTGCTGGAATTCATCAGGAAAAAAGTTGCAAACAGTAGTGAGATATGTGAATACAATGTGTGTCTCTTTTCAGCTACACTTTTGTTCCTTAAAAGCATCATGAATGCAAGAAATAAAGTGCTGCAACATATCCTTTTATTTTGTAGCTTTTTTTCCTCATGTATCATAGTTTAACTCCCACTTTGGATCTTCTAATATTAGTTCTTTGTTTGTGTAGCTTTTCTTATTTAATTAATACTTGTGCTTTCCGTTTTGTTGCTGCTATTTAATCTGGATGTACTGTGTTATCTGTATGTGCTCATTTTATTTTACTACTGTGCACTTGCCTCTTGCCAGTATTCTGTCATCAGTGCGTACATTTCTTCAGCCTGTTCTCTTTATTTTTTTCCCTGTTAGTTCATGTTGTTTCAGTGAAAAGTTAGGGTTGATTTCCTTATTTATTTATTTATTTGAAACTTGCCTGCTTTGCTTTTGCACCTGGATCCTTTTAGAATTGTTGTTTGTACTCTGCATCTATCATCAGCAGTGAGGCACTAACTTTGTAAAGAACAAACTGAAAGTGTTGTGCTGTTAATAACATCATTTGTCTATGTCGGCTTGATGACACTTTCTTAATATCCAATGAATGTATCTCTAGGTTTGCGCATATTTTCAAATTACTGGGTCACAAAATGTAGGGGTGTGCTTTCAATTTATAGATATACTTCAAAATCTGTGCAACAAAGCCACCAAAGTCTTGTTAAATCAAAAGGAGAGGTTGCATTTAACAAGCCTTGCATGTATTATATATACATCTTGACAAAATTCTCTTCTTAAAAAGCATTAATCCAAAGCATGCAGAATCTCACTTTGGACACATGATGTGCCACCCAGTAGAAACTAATAACAATTCTCGAGATCTTTATTCCTACCTGAATTTATCAGAAAAGGACTGGATTGGTATTTTTCTTCATACATATCTTTTGATGACTCTTCCCCAGGCCATCCTACCATCATGGCTGCATTTTTGCTCACCCATCTTTGATTCATATCTCATCAGGATTCCACTGTGCTGTCAGCGGTGGTATAGGTTCAAATGATCCACTTTTCATTTCTCCTCTCTGATGTTCATGAAAAATATGTCTTTCGATGTCTTCAGATGTTTTAGATTCAGATGATTCACAGCATGTTAGACTGGAAGCTGTAAAATCATATGAAATAAAAGCATTTACGCAGCTCACTGGGGTTGCTGCTGTACCGATAAATCAGACGATGTATCCGGTGAAAATTATTTTATGTTTCAAAGTATATTGAAGAGTAATTGTTCAGCATAGAAGTCAAAATAAACCTTTGGAATTAAACGTATACCTAATATGTTTGTATTTAGGACAAATCTATCCATACTGCAATATGTGTTTGGAGTGTTTTGTTTTTCTAAGAACCTTACATTTTACATGTATCATGCAAAACCAAACACATGTTGCTAGTAATAGACTAATGACATTTATTTCAAATAAATGTGTCTACAACATAGATGTAGGCAAAGATTGCAACCAGAATGTTGTTGTTCTCTATTACTTGTACATACTGAACATGTTCTTCCACAGCAGTAAAACTGATCATCATGAGTGCTTGAAGTGAAAACACTAGAGGACTTTGTCAGCATGGTTTAAAGTCTGCAATACACCAAAGGTCATTTTTTACTTTTCTGTTTCTGAAAGTGATAGTTACTTATTATGTGAGGCAATAAAATGTTCACGTCAGCTTTTGCACCAACATGACATGTAGACTCTTGTGTCACTAGATAATGCAACTATATTATGACAGGTGTATTACTGGGGGCAAGTTGTTCGTAAAGTAAGCTGCAGCCAGTAATGACACAGTCCAAGAAAGCTATTCCCAACTGGCATGTTTTGAACAGGCACCACACTAGTCATTATAGATACACAATCCTTCCTATGTTGCTGCATTTGAGGAAACTAGAAAAATAGAATGCAAACAGTATATTGAGACTCAATCTATCTATCCTGTCTGTCCATCTCTCTGTCCACATGCGCTCGCACACACACACACACACACACACACACACACACACACACACACACACACACACACACACACACACACACACACACACACACACACACACACACACACACACACACACACACACACACATAAAAACAACTGCAGGCACTCAGACACAGACAACAAACTATTTTCATCTATTAAAATAAACAACCTGCAACATGGCAGGTGGACAAACTTTGGTGAAGTGAGCTGATTTCTGTAATTCATGGATGATGGAGTGCCCATAAATGTCCACGGAATGTATGTGATTTAGTTATAACTATTGGGAGGATGATTTGGCAATTTCAGAAAGATCCAGACTCTAGATATTTTACAAAACTAAAACTTTTAAAATCTAATTTTCCTAGGTGAAGTCAGAAAATGCATTACACCGTCATTTACATATTTCATCATATTCAAACAGCAAATATAAAATAAATAAATAAAAAATAAATACAATGAAAAATAAAATAGTAGATTAATTGGTTTCCCTGTATTCTGTGTCTATATTCCTAGCCCACATCCTTATCAATTATGCATTTAATGTGTAATTTGCTCTGCTGAATGTGAATACGATAGTTTCTCCATAATCTGCAACTCACCCACTAATTAATACTGTGTCACCCTCCTTTTTTCCCACTTTTTGGCTGTCATTTTAAATATCGAAAATTATACTTCCTGGTTTCTAACCCCTACTGGTAGGAAGAAAATTAAAAAAAAAAAAAGAGAGAGAGAGAGGGAAAAATTTTGACCCAAAAAATGTTTAAGACTACAGCATTTTTATTTCCTATTTCATTTCATTTTTTTTCATACAAATTGCTGCTCTTAGAATATTTAGACTGATGGGGTTCTAATTTCTAATTATTTAGAAAGTGGAGTCATGCCTACAGCTTGTAGTATTTCTTCGTAGTTCTTATGACTGCCTTCTTTTCTTTTTTCCTCCTTTCACTCACATTTTGTGAGTCAGAGAGGCAAATAAAGTGCAAAACACAAAAAAAAAGGCATGCTGTCACTGACTGACGGCATGAATACTTGTTTATCGTGAACCTGCAGACTGCTGTGACATGGGATTGCAGCCATTCTCTTACGATGGTCACAGAGCACACTCGGTTTCCACATCCATCAGCAGGGACAAGCTAAACATAGGGATTTCACCCTACCTCGGTGTTCTGTTTACAGTTTGAGATCATGATCAGTTCTATGTCAGTCTTGTTTCTCTTAGGTATGCCACCTTTGGTATCCATGTCTCAAGAAAAAGTTGTCCTTTATCTCTGATGTTTTTGATGAAAAGATAGCTCAGCCTAGCATTAGATTAACCTAGCAGCATCATTTTATCTATTAATAATTACTGTAAATGGAGGCTGTGTCTAGTTTTCACCAAAACTACTGTATACAATTTATGTTTTTAAATCATAGAGACCCTTTAACAGGCATGAACATCACTTGAAAATCTTCTTAATGCATCCTTATTCGTGACCATTAGATTAACTCACCTTGCTCAAGAAACATCTTTGGTAACATTTTAGGAGGGTGTTATGTTGTTGTCTTGGATATCTAAAGCTCCATCAACTTCTTTAGCGAAATTTTGAGGATATATATATATATATACAGTATATATATATATATATATATATATATATATATATATATATATATATATATATATATATACAGTATATATATATATACAGTATATATATATATATATACTGTATATATACAGTATATAGTATATACAATATATATAGATATATAGATATAGATATATGAATGTGAATGCCTTAGACAGGTTTCTGCTGTCTAAGGCATTCACTGAGCAGTTCATCTGTTGGGGCCATCTTCCTGATGTACTCTTGGATTTTTGATGTCTCATCCTGGACAGTGGCCCTGATGCTCACTAGTCCTCGGCCTCCCTCTTTCCACTTAGTGTACAGCCTCAGGATACTGGATGCATGGTGAGGAGCTTTCTCGTCTTGATATATGTGGTTTCTCCTTTATATATATATATATATATATATATATATATATATATATATATATATATATATATATATATATATATATATATATATATATATATATATATATAGTATAGTAGTATATAGTATATATCCATTTATATCCACAACCAAATACCTCCAGAGAGTAAGGCGAGTCCTGAGAAGTGTGTGTGTGTGTTTTTAATGTGTATTTTTTATTGCAAGTTCATGTGATTTGGTTAATAAGCTAAAACAATATTTAAAAAATGGTAACAGTTAATGGTGGAAAAATATGCTACATTTATTTTGTATTTTATTTTTTTAATGAGGATATGAAATTGCTTTGTTCATCTGGCTGTATAAAAATCACTTTACGATCACTAAATCATATACGTACAGTATAGTAGCCGGAGGGTTTTCATGAGACAGAATAAACACCCACCTGAGCTTTTGCCACCACATGAGTTCCAGAGTGTAATTAATGCAGAGAAGACATACATCGGTCACACATACACACACACAAACACACACACACACACACACACACACACACACACACACACACACACACACACACACACACACACACACACACACACACACACACACACACACACACACACACACACAAACATCAGAGGCCTTTGCTGCAATAAAATGGAATGTAGTACAGCACTGGCTGCAGTAGTTGACAATGTGTATATTAATAAAACGTTGATTGTAGCACTCAAAAATGGAAAGAGAACAGCAACCACATTCTAAAAGCATTTTCATTGCTTGGTGGTCTTTTATTCCATAATATTTAAATTATGTTTTCGAGATATTGTGTGCAAGCATTTGGTTCTTGACACTGCAATTCTATTTGCATTTTCCACAAATTGTACTTTATGATGATTCATGCCTATTGAAGATGACAAAAGGGTCTCTGATTGGAGATAATCCATATTGCATCAAAATTATGCCTGCGTAATTTCAAATATGGCAAAGAATGGGTCGATTCCACATAATTCATTGAGGGATATGATTTCCGTGATTGCTCAAGGCAGTGAATCAAAAACATTAGCAGATGACGGGCAAAGAGTTGGGCTTGTGTCACGCCTGCTTCTGTACAGAATAGTTTGTCTGATTAAAAGAGATTCATCTGATAGCCCTGGGAAGAGTGTGCCGTCAGAGGATAGAAGAGCTGTTGATGTGATGGGGCCTATTGTCTTGCTCACCCTCCCTCCAGCTCCCTTCCCATATTGGAGAGTCAATGGATCATTATACATGGTGTGGGAACTCAGAGCTAGATTGGTGAATTGGATTTCATTGCATTTTCTTAAGCTTTAATTAGATTGGGGTGTAAGAAACTAATGCCATTTTGAATAATTGAGAGATCGTGACAGGTAATTCATTAGTACTAAAGATAGGGTGTGTGTCTACGTGAAAGTGTGTGTGTGTGTGTGTGTGTGTGTGTGTGTGTTTGTATTTGTGTGTATGTGTTTGTATTTGTGTGTGTGTGTGTGTGTGTGTGTGTGTGTGTGTGTGTGTGTGTGTGTGTGTGTGTGTGTGCACGCGTACACGTGTATAAGTAAAAAACAGACTTTGTGAGCATAAGACTGACCCTTTACAAGTTCCGCCCTTGAACAACAACAGGCTGCCAGCTCTGACCAGGTTATAACAACTCTAAAAGTAAGATGGGCCATCATTCAATCATTTCTAGCTTTCTCATTTTATTGTATTTAGGAATTTGTTTTAATTTGCTGCTTTTACTTTACTTTTATTGTAACAATGAATAAAGACAGTGGCAAAAAATTGTTACTCTAGTCATTTAAAAAATATCTTACACAGTTGTCCCTGTGATCTGCTGGTGACTCATCATGGGCAAATCCGCCTTTTGCCTGTAGTCAGCAGGTATAGGCTCCGGTGTAATCTGTGACCTACAATGCTGATAAGCGGCTGAAGACAAGAAGAAGATGAGCAGGTGAATGAAACTGACACAGTTGTTGTAGTTTAAAACAGATTTAGCTCCCAGTTGTGTTCTCTGAAAAAAAAAGACAATGTTTTACTGCCATCAAACATGCATCTTTGGATTTATTCCGACCACACGGAAATCAAACACAATGAAAATGCCTTTGCTCATTTTTCCACAGTTTCCACATTCACAAACTGTGTTTTGGTCAAAATCAAATTTAACCCAAGTAAATGTGAAAACTAGGGTTGAGCCGGGTACTTGTTTCAAACAAGTATCCGGTATGAATAGAGCATTTTTGACAAGTACAAGCAGAATACGAGTAAAACTCATCAACACCCGTGCTCCTGCTGAAGGAAAATCCTCATAAATACTCTGTGATTGGCCAGTCACACACGCAGCACCAACCCCTCTTTACAGACATACGTCACTGCAGCCAGAGCAGAGCTGTCGCTGCCCCGCTATCGCACACACACACACACACACATACACAGACATTGACTGATCTCTCTGTGCGTGGCGTCATTGTATCTCACATAGCTGTCCTTAGGTTTTCTTCAGCTTGCCTCTATTTCCGTCTTTTTAAGATTACTTTGTGAACTTGTTTCTTGTTATGTTTTGTTGCACCTACACGGTACATTTGACCAGAAAGAGCTGAAAACAGCTCATGTCGTATCGGTCACTGCCTCCAGTCCAGTCTTTTTTTTTTTACCTGCTTGCTCTTAGTTTGTCACTTTCTCACTTCAGTTCAAGTTAATAATTTATATCTGTATAGATATGTTAACATAGAACGCACACACACTCATGCTCTAAAATACAGCAATTTCTCATCAATCCATATAAATTTCAGACTTAAAATAATGTACAGATTGAACCCCCACCCATTTCCGGTCAATCTCACCCACTTCCGGTTGAAGTCCTACCCTCTCCGAGTACTGATACGGATACTGATAATTTAGATGGTTGAACAGAAACGGATACAGATAATCATACAGAAGCAGTGGGGGTCTGGAGAGTGGGACAGCATGCACAACCAGAATATTTATAAATCAAATGTAATAAAGGTGTAGTTTGATGAAGCTAAAGCTGGTGGGTGAGAAAAGACATTGGTCTTACTTTCATGTCAATGATGTGATGGTTTGCTTTTACAATTTACACTTTCATGTCAAAACATAGCAGTAGATGACAACCAAGAAGAAAAGCTGATGGATAACCATATCTAACCCTAAGTATTCAATCAGGGGTTTTAAATTTGGACTGCATTTGGAGAGGTAGTAAATGTGTGGTTTTGTTGTGATGACTCTTGCAATCTGATTATATTTCTAAGCTTTTAATCCTACTTTGAGACAGTCAATGATGGAGAAATTATGTGGTGCACCTTGTGGTCTTTTTTCGACAACATTTTGTGCATAATGTGGATGTTATATGCTTGGTAGCAATGAGGGGAAAAGGGCAGAAACTGGGGGTATGCATTTTTGAGGTTGAGGTTGGTTTATAGACAATGAAGCACCTCCTTTTATCACCAAGGAATAAAAAATCTGATTGCCGTTGGCTCAGAGTCATCTTGGAGGGCAGGGGACTGTGTAGAATAAACTGCTCTCCTGGGAATCCCGATGAGACAGCATGCAACAAACAGAAGAGGCTGTAGATACTGTATAACCCAGGGAATAACAGATTAGAATTAATTCCAGGATGAACTTTGATGTGTAGTTTCTCATGAGGATGATCTACATCCAACATTGATGATAAAAAAGCTTCCTGAACATTGACAGAGTTCATATTAAACCTGATACATTCACAGGTCTTGCTTTGCAATATTCTCAGTGATATTATGCCAGGGCTGTTATGGCCATGGAGCAGCATTCCCATATGTGACAGACGTCATAAATCTTAGTGATTCCATCATACACATATGAAGAACAGAATGACTGCAACACCAAAAAAAGAAATTAGTGACAGAACTTGGCCTTACACACAAATCTTTCAAGGGCATATTTATGTAAAATAATCAAAAAAATATTCAGTAAAGTCTTGGGCACTGCACTCACAGTAATATGGCTCCACAAAATGTATCAGTCATGCAACACATTTTTCTTCAAGTGAGCATATCTCCTAAAATTTTGGTTCTGTCTGAAAAGACAGAATGTGTCAAAAAATGATACTGGTTGTTCAGGGTGTGATTCCTGTTTGGTCAGGCAAACTAGCAAACACAAGCAAAAAAGCAATCCCCTGCACTGATTTAATTTGACTATTACAGGATTTCACCTCTTACTGGAGGATTTATATCAGGGTTTACAATTCTAACCCTTTCTAACATTCAATCCCCTTCATTCAGTCTTTACATTGGATGGGGAAGGGGAAGAAGAAATGAAATATGTGCTTATCTCAGCACAGCTATTGCTCAAACTCAAATATGACATATAGTGGACACTACTGTATATGTCATGGCAGTGAGGAAGCTCACAGAACAATAAAAGCTGGCAGGGCTATGGACTTGAATTTTATTTGATTGGACAAAGACAAAGGACAAGCAAGTAATTAATTACACAGATAAAGTTTTATTGAACTATTCTTCATGTGTGAAATCATAGTAGCTTACTTTGTCACAGCAATGGCAAAGTACGTTATCTAATCAGGCTGAAGGTTATTGATGGTTATAATTCCATGACATTGAATCAAAATGTAAAAAGAAAAAAAAAAGTATAATGCATTTTGATAGATTGAATGGAATTGTTGGCACACAAGGAGATGGCAAATCAAGGTTTATTCTCTCAGTTCACAAACATTTTAAGAGACTTGAACGTTTATAGCTGATATGAGGAATAAAAACAAAACAAACTGATGTAACTTACTGCCATGTTAAACAGTGCTTGCTAAATGCGTTTTCTCAATTCATTTATATTTTGTTGGCCAGATGGGAAGCTTTTGGTACGTTGGCTGGCTGCTTTAAAGACTTCTGAGGTGAACGGGCTGTGCATGTATATCAGAATCAGAATCTTTATTGGTCATGCTGACACACGTTTTCAGATGAGACAGTACGGTACACCCCTCTGAAGGTCCCAGTTAGCCTGTCGGATAAATATAAGATCCGAAAAAAAAATTGAATATGTAAAATATATACAGTATCTGAACAGCAATTCTTATATACAATGTGAGTGCCAGATTAAAGTGTGTTAGAATTGAGTCTATTGCAAGTGCACGATATTGCAGTAAATCTCTGTGCGTTTCTGGTGACATTACGGGGCGTCGTGGCGTTGTCAGGGTGACTACAGAGCACCACTGGAGTTCAGCTGTCATGTCAACATATCAACATATCAAGATAAAATGTATTTATTTCAGGCATATAAATTTCAATATAATATAATGGCGACCCATAAGTTCATTCTCTTTATCTGAGAGGCCTTTAAGTATCATAGCGTCTTGAAGAGTTCAGTGTATTATCCCACTGGTCTTTCCACAGGGAAGGGTTGCGGTGTGCAATCTTGTTAATATAACCTCATTTAGCTTATCTACCAGTTTGCATAAATTGCCTGAAGTTTTTCTTAGTTATCTAAATCATTTGTCTCATTCTCTTGACTGTTTGGAAAATTTGGTCATTTTAAAGTGTTTTGTGTGTGTGTGTGTGTGTGTGTGTGTGTGTGTGTGTGTGTGTGTGTGTGTGTGTGTGTGTGTGTGTGTGTGTGTGTGTGTGTGTGTTTGTGTTTTGTGCATGTTGCTTAGTTAAAGAGTTTTGGTTGTCCTCTGCAGATAGACTTCACTTCAAACTACATGTAAACTTAAAGCTATGATATAAATATATAAATGAGTGTTTTATTCTTTTTCATTCTTTATCTTGATTCCCTTGAGGACCGTGTCTTCTGTCTGAGCCTTTGTCACATGTGTGATTTAAACACCACACCTGCTGGAGTCATTTCTGATCGTATAAAATTTAGATCCTTAAGCAAAAAGAAACCTAAGTTGAAACTGTTTAAATATTATACAGCTATTCAGGACACTTACAGTTCAGAAATACTGCAATTTGTCAGGCAATTTACCGTATTGGCCAGAATATAAGACGGTGTTTTTTGCATTGAAATAAGACTGAAAAAGTGGGGGTCGTCTTGCATTCGGGGTCTAGACAGTATACCCATTCACAACATTAGATAGCGCCAGACATCTTTAAAGCGAATGCTGAACTGATCTCCCCAGGCCAAAGCGAACCCCTGTCACAAAGAAGAAGATAAAAATAGCGGTATCACGAAGAAGAAAAATTAAAAATAGCGGTAAGAGAAAGAAAGTAAAGAAACGTAGCGACAATCTGAGTAATGTTCTGACATGACAGATCTCAGCTACTCTCAAGTTTAAACCAGTTTGCATTATTTTATTGCAATATTTTTCCTTATTCAGATTTGTTTCAACACTAGTTAGTTAGACTTCACTTTGATGGTTAATGCAGTTATTGCAATTTTTTTTGTTTTATCACAGTAAATGGCTTCAGTAAACCAGAAGCCATTTACAAATGTGATTGCACTTTAGTTTACATATTTAAATGTTCAGATATTAAGATATGATAGACAGTTTTTGCATGATTTGAATGAGGCAAAATAGCATGCTTTTTCTCTCGAATATATTGTTATCATTTGTTTCAGATGTACTGCAATTATTCTCCGTATAAAAATTAAATTTGGTGTTCAAAAGTCTTTTTTCAAACTTGAGTCTTGAAAAAGAGGGGTTCATCTTATAATCAGGGTCGTCTTATATTCGGGCCAATACGATACATCTCACATTATTGAAGTAAAGGGAGAACAATAAGTGAATTCACTCTGTTGTTTTCATTACTTTGAACTGATCTATAAATAAAGCGTTAGTCTGATAGTTGAGTGACACATCTTGAGTGATCATAGGCCACCATTTGGTAACATAATTCTTTTTTATAAAATGGATTATCACCTGCTCACTCGATTGCAGCTGCAGCCTCTTGACTCCTGCCAACAACTGCTGCTTAATCACAGCTCAGCATTACTTTTGCATTGCTCAGCCTTCATCACCATTAGGTTACCTGACATTTTATACAACCGTGATGGAGTCTTTCTTGGTGAGGAAATGGATTTGGTCCCTAAGGAATTTGTCTGTCAGACACATGGAGTTACAGATGTACCTGATGTTGGGGTTATTTAGTAATTGATCAATTGAGCAGTGGTCATGGTGTTGACATTGCATATAGACATATGGCACACAATGTACAAATTATGGGACTAAAAGAAGCTGAATCTCAATGAGTACACTGTCGCTGAGATAGGAGTGAGAAATTGTGGTTTATAACTTTGCCTTTTACTTATGCTATTGTCTTGTTATGGAGTTGATACAACTATCTGTTTCATAGTGGTTGCATCACTTTAAATTTGAAGTGATAATGCAGCCTTATAGAAGAAGTAGAAGACAATGTATTGTCATATACGGTAATACATAGTGAAGTCGTATCAAAAACAATGTCTTGATAGGTGTTCTTCGCATGTGACCCATCTCTGATGACCAGTTGGCAGCTCTTGTGTTGGCCTTGTAACAAATAGGGATTAAGTGGTCAAGGATGCATTGGTGTGAAGACTGTAGGAACTTGGGCTTGGACCACTGACCTTCCAATAATCAAGACATTCAACAATTCCATTAAGCTATGCTTATTTTTTTTAAGTAACGGATTCTATGCATGGCCAGAATTAGCTAAATCTATACATTTTCTATGTCTGGTAAGTATGATTTTTTCGATGCTGTTTCCCAGAGTTGCACCGAACAGTCTCTTTTCAACCATTGTTTTCACTGATTTTTACCCCTAAGTAGTTCACATTTTATGGTAATGGTCTTGTGAACTAAACAGACTATAACATTTCAGTATACTGTTGATGAACTACAGAGAAATTGCAGTGATTTTTTTTTTTTTTTTTTGTAATTTGGAGTTAAGAGTGATGATTGATACCCACTAACATATGGCACATTTTAATTTTGTGGGTTGGTTCAACTCTAACAAAGAAAGAAGGTTCTCTCCTTTGATAAACTACAAGCTTTATTTATTGCACCCCTGAGTAGAGAGAAGTATTAATTTCACACCCTGCTTCACAACTCCCCCATATAAGCAGATTATATATCCGTGTATTAAGAGGGTGTCTCAGAGTCACAAGACAATTACACCATGGCCTGGTAATAAATGAATGCACGTCAATACAGAAAGGTCATTTTCACAGTCAGTCACTCTGATAAATGCCAAGCTCTATTTTCAGGAAGCACGTTACAAGTGTAATGATTCAACCTCAACCAAAAACTGTATCTTAACTTTATAGGCTCTAGTTTAACACAATATTTTGATGTGAATTACATACAAACATACAAGCATACTTTGCTGTGTCCTTGTTGTTTGCAGATTGTTACAGGCATTTCCACTTTGACTTGCATCCCCTCTAGCTTGCAAGACAGTGACTTCACTGATTCACTCAATGGAGCATTGAGCTTCTTTTTATTATGAGGTTGTGATTGCACTCAGTCATTTGGAGCTGTGATGCTTACTTTTCAAGCACTCAAGCCTCTATTGCCATGTTAATTATGGCAGGTGTCACACTATTTTTCTCTTGTTTAAGTTGCTTCACTCTGCCATGACAACCAACTGTCCTCACAGTATCAATACACTGATTTTGTTACATGCTTCTGTAGGAGGTTGGAAGGCAGAAATCTCAATCATAACACTATTTCTCCTTCTTCACTCATTCTTTTATCACTCCAGGACCAGCTTATTTTGTACTGCTCATTGCCTTGCATTACTATTACCACTGGAATGACATATACATTGTGATAGGGTTGTTCTGACTGTAAAGTTATCCACTTTGACATTATTTTACAAGAGATTGTATAACTTGTTATAAATTGTTCTTCATGTGATCAGGATTTTCTTCAATTAAATATGGAACATTTGCAAGTGCAGCTTCCGAAATGATGCAATTTACATATGCATTGAGCAAATAAACAGTCAGATGACTAAACCAGAAAATGTCTCTAACATGTCTAAATCAGCTCAGCCAAAAATGAATACTTCAGTGTGCCTCATCCATGGATATGGAAAGGATGCCAGCGGAAACCTGAAGAGCTTTTCAGTATATGCACCCAGTGAACAACTGAGATGAATGGGCTGCTATTTGCTGAAAGCTGAGGGTACTGAAGTGAAGAGGAATGTAACTTGCTTAGCAGTATTTGAGTAAAGGTATGAGAGTGTCTGGTCATTTCAATGTTGCAAACCTTTGGTTCAGTCAGTGTTATATGTATAGTACAAGATCACAAATGACAGCTCCTCAGTGGCATTTGCAATTTGCACTGTGTATGACAACCTTTGTCCTTAACACTTAGCCACCACCCCCACTGGACTGAGGAATAACTGAAAAAAAAATCTAAATTTACAGGAGATAAAAACAATGAATGGAGAAGTAGGGTCCATCTCGCAAGACAGACAGAATCTGAGCTGTTTTTGAAAACTCACACTCGACTCACTCCTGTCAGAGATGGAACTCTTTATTTTTCTGAAATTCAGTTCTTTCTTATAGAAATTCCATTTTGCTCTTTCAGCATTTGCAGAAAGAAAGGAAGAAAGCATCAAAGAAACAGTTTATATTTCATGCATCAGTTTCAGTTGAGTAGTGAGTCCTGTGAAGTGAAAGCTGCTTCATGTGGTTCAGCCAGAGTCCCAACAGCACTCATCTAATGGAGCTGGGTGGTGAGATACAGTAATCCTCTTCGCTGTTGGTAGCTGACACTCGGGGACAATATCTGGCAATCACTGGACTACCACTTCATCATCCTGTCTGAGCTGTAGCTAGATGGTGGTCATTCAGCCTTAACGACCAAGTGAGAATGACAGCAGTGGTAAGGGTAATCCACAGGTAGTGTCTGGAAAGGTTGAACTCATTAAAATAATTGACTGTGTGACTTGTCCAGCTACAGGCATGATTACCTTTTCGTTAGTGTAACATTTGAGAATGTCAATTTGAAGATTATGAGTCATCATACAACTAAAAGATAATAATTTACTTAATCTTCTATATGATCACATTTGAGGGTATATTTGGGGAATCAGTAGATCTCCCCACCTATATATTTGAATAAGCTCACTTTAAAACCTCACGGTGTCACGTTTTAACTCCACCCACTACCGCCCAACCAATCACGACGCATCTGCCAGAAGGTATCACGTGAACAAGGCGTCGGCCAGCGAGGTGTTTTGTTGCGGTTATGCCTTTCGTCCACACAACAATGAAGATATCCAGGATAAAAATGCTGGCCAAATTGAAGTTTTTAGAAAACGCCGGGTCTGCGTTGTCATGTGGATGCTGTAACCAAAACATTTCTATCCAGGGGTTGGAAAAACTTTGTGATAGGCGAGCTTGGTTTATAATACCAATACATTTGTTTTCATGTGTTTGGTATGAAGTCTGATATTATTGTTTTATCATTTAATTTCCACCGGTTTCCGCTAGTTTATAGATATAAAAGTATAGTCCTTCAAAATGCTTGAAATACAAGATGTTGTTCCTGCAGTGACACCTCTTTTCATAACATAAAATGCATGATATTATGTTACAAGCCTGCATTAAAAAAAAAAAGAAAAGAAAAAAAAAAGCTTTGCTCATGCTCAGCAAGTTATAGTGTGATTACCCATCTTAAATGTACAAATTAGATTCCTTGGAACCATTAATGACATAGAATTATACTCAAATAAAATTGAGGTTTACTTCTTAGATACTACTGCCTCTTTTCAGTTAGAGGTAAAGAAAACAATTGTGAATGCTATAACTGAGGTTTTATCACATTTTTATGTCAATAATTACATTTGCACATTATAATATAGTTTAAATTATTGCTGAAATGGAAGTTATTTCTTTGCTGCTCATTATTTTATTCATACAATTTCTCCTGTTGGTCAAATAAACTAATTTATTTTTAATGCATTACAGGAAAGACTGATAGTTTAGATATTTGTGTTGTTCCATAAAGGTCAGTGGCTCAGGTTGAAATATCTAATAGTCCTTATCATGAGCAATGGATTTAACCAAATTAAACAAAGCTGAATCCACAAAATGAGTAATTATGCCAGATCTAGGGAAAAGGTCAGAAAAGGTTTATTTTCTCTAAAAGGATGTAATCAACAGTGATCAGAATGTGCATTTATGCAAAAAAAAAATATATATATTTTCCTTTTGGCTTTCAAGCTTTACAGTCACCCTGCATTAATTTGTAGCAATGCAGAACATGTACAAGTCGTATTTGTAATATTGAAACTAAATAATCATTTGACTATATGCTGAAAAGTCTGAAAACAGCCAACAGTTGGATGAACAACATTTGTCAAGAGGCCAAAATGTTTCAAAGCACACTCAGAGGATATATAGTATAGAGTATACAGTATATACTGTATAGAGTTCATTTTACCTTAAAACTAGTGCATCCCTGGGATGCAACAAACATTTGTGCATCTCAACATAATGTTTATGCAACCCAAAAGTAATAACAGAATATACGGTAGAAGCCGTATGCAAGAATTGAGTTTTCCAATAGTACAATATAAAAATTAAACTGCTAATTTAAATTACTAACAACATCATAACTGTTTAAATAATAAGAAAAAAGGACTTAACTTACGTATTATTTTTATAAAAATGTTTATCTCCATCTTTTGAATCTTTTTCAGACATGGTGATGTGTAATACAGTAATCCCTCGCGTATTCGCGCTTCAAGATGTCGGCTTAACTGCATTGTGGATTTTTAAAGTTACACATAAATTATATATTGTCCTCGATGAGATGTGTCATGGAGAACAAGGGAAAGAGCGAGAATTGAGGAGAAAGTGTCTCCTATGAGCTGTAGTCAAATGAGACTGTACGAGCATGCTATTATTTGACAGACTCTGCATTCCTCCTGCAAGTATACAACATTGTTTTAAACAGTGTACAAGAGTGGGAAAAGGTAATACACATATAAAGTGGTTTAATATTAGTATGGGGTTAGTAGTTATTAGTATGGGTTCATAAATGTTAAATTATGTATAGGTAAATGCTAAAATAAATATTTGGTCGTATATCATGGATTTTCACTTCTTGTGGGTGTCCCTGGAACACACCGCGAGTAATGAGGGAATATTGGAACTCCTCCTCTCTCTCTCTCACTGCAGTGTGTAAAACGAGCAGATGTCATGCTGCCGTTTGGTTGATTTTAATAAGACTGAGTTGTGCCAGTGAGTCTTGTGACAAGAAACCCGCGCGAGATCAAAACAATGGCGATTTCCGGGTCCGAAATTTAAGTGGAGAAATTATTAAATTGTGAATATTTTTGTTGAATGGAAGGGCATTTTTTTCCAATCTTATATCGCAGAAAAAGGTAGCATTGATTTTTTTAAAAATTGTAAGTATTTAAAGCTTGTGTCACAGGGATGCACGTTGTCTGATGATTGTGCATTCCTGTCAAAAAAAGGACGCACGCAAATGAGAACACTAATTGTATATACACACACATGACAAAAATAAATTCATTACAAAGTTTATGATATGGTAAGGTATGACATGGTTGGTTTCAATTCAAAGTGTTAATATACTTCATCAAAAAATAACGTAACAGATTCAGAAAGTTGAAGCAGCTTCCTGTCTCGCTACTCCTTTATACTGACATTTAATGCCACCTCCTGTTGTGGAGGGTGCAATTCTCAAGACCACAAAAAGAAATAACATTCCCTGATATTGCTGATTTTTTTGTTTTTTGCAAGATTTTTTTCTACCTTTTTTCCTTCTTTTTTTGAAAGACATTCTCTATTTGTGTATGCAGTGTGATTCATGATGTTTATGGTATGTTATATGCTTGTTTGAGTCTTTTCTTATAGTTTATAATCATAATCATTTTCTAATCAGCAGTGTTGATTGTTAGAGAATGATTATGCAAAAATACATTTATAATATTGATTTTTGTCAGACCTTGGTTGCGGCAAGCAAATTTAAGATTGTCTCCTCCAATCTCCAATATAGGGTAAAGAGAGAGGAACATGTTTTAAAATGGCAGCCTTGCAAAGAGATAGCTACTATTTAAAGATCATCGCCTTAAAATAATATAATTATATATATATATACATATATATATATATACATATATATATATATATATATATATATATATATATATATATATATATATATATGTATATATATATATATATAATTTTTGCATTAGCTTACATCTCCCCTTCTCATTTAGGACAAGACACACTTACAGTGATATTTATACTGCAGAAAATAGTGACTCCCATTGGCCTGTCAAACCAGACACATGTCCGAGCTCACTTGTGATTCAGACATGTGAGCTAAAAGTGATGAAGGCATACGCACATTAGCAATATGTAGTATAAGTGATGTAAAGAAAAAATAACCTATATGTCAAAAACCAGTAAGAAATCAAGAAATCTTGTTTGAATCAGTTTCCAGCATTTTGTGTTGTGTTATGGCCTGAAGCTGCAGTTGCTGATATACAACTTCTATCAATCTCCAATGAAATGGAAAACTGGCCACATGTTGTTAAAGAAATGGGCTAAGACGGGGCTGTTAGGTGTCCTGAGGAGGGGCACCATCTTATTATCTAGGTAGGGGGCCTCAGTCCATCTGGAAGGAGAGCTGACTTTTGGCCAGAACAGCTTTCTCACATCTGCTCTGTCTTCTCTCAGTGACTGTGACATTCTCCACCCCTTCTCTGTTCCACGCTTCCATTTTCCATCCCTCCCATGGCAATTGATCTCCTTTTCCTTTCTGTCTTCCTTCCAGCTGCCACTACCCCACTATAAGGGTGTGTTAGTTAGAATTAGAATTAATTAGAATGAATGATGAATAGTCTCCTATCCTCACTTAAAAAAGAAACATATGGTTAAAAGAAAGAGAAACAGAGAGAGAGGGATTTTTTTGAGAGAGAGAGAGAGCACGAGATAGAGTGATAAAGAGAGAGCATTCAATAATAAATCAATGCACTGGAGTAAATTTGGATTTTTTTTTTAACTTTGGATTTTTCTTCAACACAAAACAACTGTAATCTTCTCATCTTCAGCTAATTTTCTGCCTTGTGGCTAACAGGTGATGCTGGAGCCTATCCCAGCTGGCTGCAGGCAGTCAAAAATTGTTCCAGGACTAAGCTTTTAGTCATTTATCCTATCCTCACCTTGTGTTTTCTCTCATTAACATATCCTGTCTTTTCCAGAGTCTTCTTCACACCCCTGTGTTCCATCGGCTCATTCCTGTCACCTGTGTTGCTCAGCCACCTGCTGCTCAACAATCAACCACTGCGCTACACACTTTGTTCAGCCCTTAGTTTGTTACCAGATTGTTTAGTGATGTGTCCTACTCTTCATCGTTCCTGTTCATATGCCTACCGTGTTCTGATTTTTGTCCAGGTCTTGGATTCTGCCTGTTTGCCTGCACCCTGACTGATGTGTCTGTCAGGGTGCATTTTGTGACTGTCGAGTTTTTGACTAGTTTTGCAATTAAAACTTTGGATTTGGACTTGCACCTCTGCTATCATGCTGTTGGGTTGTCCCTGCCTGTCGCCTGACATAATTCTTGTCTCCCTATCTTGTCAGATGCTGAGGGCTGACAGCAGCTGTTTAACCCCTGGTGTTTTTTTTTTTTTTTTTTCAATATCACCTTTTTCCGTGGTCTTGGAGTGCATTTGTGTGCACTGTGGGAGATTTATTTGAGGACCTCCGTTCCGATTTTTATTGTACAAATCGTGCTACAGCATGTTTAGCTTATTATGCATGGTTGTAGCTGCAGGCGATTGGAATCAGATGCGTTGTTCATCACACCACCGTTAGCATTCCGGGAGGGCATTCACCTATTAACTTTCACATGAGTCGTATAGCACACATTTATGCAACTAATTGTATTCTTGGTTAGTTTGGAAGACATCATATGTGGAATCAGATGGGTAGTTATTAAAGAAAGTGAACTAGAAAACTAGTTTGTACTATTATTCGGGGTTCCTGCTGTGTTTTGACTTTGTGTGGTTTAGACTTTGTGTGGTTAAGACTTTGTGTGACTGGAGCTGAAACCCAAGTTCTCGTATTCTGTCTTCAATTCTGACCACTCCACTATAAACCATCTTTTTGAACTCTGAGGTAAGTTCTTCTGATGATTTTTAATACAGGCGTTTTCTCGAGACGAGGGAGATTCCTACAGCAACAGCACCATCCTCATCCCTACGTCATGCCAAATACTTATTTTTATGTATAGGGGTGTGACTACTTTCCTTGGACTTTGCTTTTGTTTCAATTACCTGTCTTTCCCTAGCAACGTAAACCAACCTGTGTGACCTTGTTTTCCTTAATCAGGATTTCTTGGGGTGCAATTCCAGAAGCGGTATTTTTGGACCTTTTTTAAACGTCAATATCCCCCTTCCCACACAACCTGGCCACAATTACTTCGCTATTAATTATGTGGCCTGACATTCAGACTCGGGAAATATCTATAAATATAACCACTGATATTTGTCTGACTTTTGCTTTTTTTTTTTTTTTTTTTTTTTTTACACCGATGAACTCCACATTAGCTTTGGTGTCTGAATTTCTTGAACTTGTTTTAAGTGGATCATTCATCAGATTCAGCATTCTACACTTGGATATGAACTGAGAAATCCATTTTTCCTTTTTCACTGTCTTTGCTTTGTGTTTGGTATCATAGCTGCAATTTCTTTGAAACAGCCAACTGATAACCTCGCTCTAAACTTTGAATCCTCTTGGCAGCAAATCTCATGGGGGCAGGGCAGTAAGAAGTGCAGAAAATACTGAACTGTCCACATAAAAATGCTGTGACTGGACTTGGGATTGTGGTGGCACAATGGGTAGCAATGTTGCCTCACAACAAGGTTTGACTCCTTTCTGCGCAGACTTTGTGCAGACGCTTCTCGCCAATAGTCAGCTAAGATAGGCTCCTGCAGACCTGTGACCTGCAAAGCAAATAAGTGGCTGTAGATGAGATGATTGTAATTGTCATGTCTATAAGAAAATGGCTGGATGGATGACAGTCATTTGAGAGGTGTTTTCAATGATGTAAATATTGTCCGATTTACTCTTTTGTTTACACTTTTTCGTTTTGCTCCTTGTATAATGCAAAATCAGATGTGACATCAGACAAATACACATATACACATTTGTGCAATTTTTTGTCAGTTACTGTCCGTTCAATGTTCACCAGCCCAAAGGGGATGACTACAGTCAGTAGTCGTGGTTGATTGAGCTGGAGATGGAATGAAGACATCTTATACGACAACTAAGACAGTTACTTATCTTATAAGATAACTAAGACAGTTTTCCCAACGGTTAGATTCCAAAACATACATAAAGATTCCACATAGACAACTTTTACATGCGCTGTCACACAGCGCCTCCACAGAGAGGCTGAGGTCCTCCTTCGTGCCCCGTGCCATCAGGGGGTACAATGACTCTCTCAGGAGGAGCGGGGGGGAGGTGGCGAGGTCAGCACGGGGTTGAATGGATTTAATTTAATTTAATTTTAATTCAATTTTATACTGTTTATATTTTATTTTATACTGTTTATATTTTAATACTGTAATATTTTTTAAATTTTATACTGTTTATATTTTAATTTTATACTGTTTATATTTTAGTTACAGTTTAGTATATAAGTCCTGTTAGTGCTGCATGTGTCTGTCTGTTAGTGTAGTGTATGTCTTGTGGTATGTCCTGTGATGTCAATGTTTCCTTTTCTCCTGGTGTTTATCCAGTATTATTTGTTATGTAATGCCTGAGCAGTGGATATATACAATTTCCTCCGGGATTAATAAAATATCTATCTATCTATCTATCTATCTATCTATCTATCTATCTATCTATCTATCTATCTATCTATCTATCTATCTATCTATCTATCTAAAGTCAGAATGTGTGAAAGGAATTTTCCTCTACATGGAATGATGCACATTCAAATAATACTGAAACACAAAAGCAGTGTTTGACTTGCATTATATACACGATAACCACAGTAACCCTATTTAAAATTGTCAAACTGATGTTGGATATTTATATTTATCCTCATCCACATTACCATAGATACATGTTTTTCTAGACCTAAAAACAAAACAGACTCTTAGTAAGGCATATTACAACACACTTCCTTTTGTGGACAGTGTTACTATAGGTGATAAGGTTGATTGAATATCATTGGATAACAATACCTCCTAACTACTCTCTTGGCCCACATTTGACCTTCGTTCATGTGGTTTGGTGACTGCTGGCTACAGCATCTCCAAGCAATTTCTCAAAAGTGAAAATCTTAATACTTTTTCTAATCATAATTTCAAATTAAACGTTCTATTATTTACAGGATGTATATTGCCTCCAATTTACTTTGATTAAAGTAAATTGGGGGGGGGTGTAGAGTGGCAGGCAGCTCCATCGTGTTGCGCCCTTATGAGCTTGTAAAGGGGGACGGCACCTTGCTCAAAGGCGCCTCGGCAGTGCTCGGGAGGTGAGCTGACACTGCTCACTGTCAACTCATACTACAAGGCGGCTGGGTGGGAGTGGGAATTGAACTGCCCATCTTGTGTTCATTGGATGACCCGCCCTACCAAACTGAGCCACTGCCGCCCCTCAACCGATGTCAGCTGGGATAGGTTCTAGCCTCCCAGTTTAAGAGTTTGGTCTTCATAATATAATATCCCATGAATTTCAAAGAGTGATGAATGATGAAGGGTATTTGTCAAATAAAGCCGAATAGATGCACTTTATCTTTGAAGGATTTGAGTTGTTATCAAATGGTGCCAAGAGAATGGAAAAAGGAAAGGGCTAGACAATTAAATTCAAGAGTGTAATGCTGAGGAAAACACAGGAAGTTGTCTGTTTTCTTCATGCATGTATCATCTGCAGTTCTCCACCCAGCTCTGATGTTGATATATGTTCATTTCAATATTGCCTCTGCTTATACTATAAATGAAAAAAAAAAGATTTAAATAGTATTTTGCCTCAATCTATTACTATATAGTCACAGTCCATAGGGCCAATCAATCAACGAGTTGCAGACATCCACATACAAACATATCTCCATGACTGCCAAATTATCAATAACTATCACAAATGGTTACCCCTTTTATTTGCATGTTCTTGAGAGGTACATGATAAGCATAAGACCAAATCATCCATCAACCACTCCTCCTTGTAGAGAGCAAACTACACCATGAGTGATTTCTTACCTTTCAACTCAGGAATCTACTTCAATACCATTGCTACCACTAATGAGATGCAGTGATGTTGTATGCCATGCCAAAAACTGACAAATCCTGAAAAAATGTATTTCCAGCCATTTAATATTGAACAGATTTGTCAGATGATAGAAAAGTGTGCAGTTTGCTATATATGTATTAACCTGTAATATGTAATGGTTGTTTATCCATCTTCATCATCACAACACATTCAACATTTTAAATAGTACATTGCCACTGTAATTCCAGTCCTAGTGGCGTATACACAGATGTGCAAAAACTCCTCCCTCCTGGGGTGATTTAAATTATTGGTCAAGCCTGGAAGCATGAGAGAGAACCAGTTTTCAAGATTTACTGTGCCTCTCCCTCGTCATAATTCTCTGCCTCTCTCTGCATCCTTTCGTGCTATAGTGATGAAGGGATGATGAGTGGAAACCTCTTTTTCATCTCTAGCCCATCAGCATCAGTGTTGCCTCAAGCATTTTCAGCAGCAATAAAGCCTGCCTGTGGGTTCCCTCACTGCTGACTTTTGATTTATTCAGAAACTAAGCTGTTGTGCAAATGATTTGTATTGACTTCTTGTATATTACAGCCTGCATGATATAGCTTCTATTGGAAAAGCAGCACAAAAATCAGCCATAGATTAACTATGCATTCTTTGACCTGATAGTTTTCTCATCTTTCATCATGGAATATAAAATGTTTCGTCCTAGATAAAAAAAAAAAATTGAATGTGAAGAAAATTACATCATGTTAATTCTTTTGATATTTATGTCCATAGGACCATTTTTCAATGATTAAAAGAAAACAAAAAGGGGAAAAAAGTAATGAATTCAACCTAAGACTCTTTGGAGACTCATTAGATCATGTTTTGTGATAAACATGTAAGGGAACACACCCGCCCTACACACTAAAGGTTTGTTGTATCATTTTCCCTCTGCACCTGCTGTTTTAACACAGTCCTAGCAGCCTTTCTGCTCCTGCTCTTACTAGTCTAGTGTCTTTAATGGGACTCATTTACTATGAAAATTGTCCTGATTTTATTTACTAACTTAAAAACCATAAATATTAATGGTGAAAAATCCTTTATTTACACTTTTTTTTGTGTATTACTTGTAATTGAAACAAAGCCTATATAAACTGTTTATCTTTCTAAACTGTTGGATAGCATTCCCTTTTACGATAGATAAAATGAGTTATCAGTGTTGAAATACACAGTATTTACATATCCTGATTGCATGATGTATATGAATGCACAGGGGAACTGTTTTCATTTCTGGCACATCAGACAGCAGTATTGACAGGTCAACACAGCCTTCTTCAATGTCCTCCTCTTTGACAGAGAGGTTACTAGGGATGCATTGCTTGAGTCTGACAGCTGTCTGCTCCATGGCACCTTTTGGCATGCTACTCTCCCGGAGGTACCTACAGGTACTGAGAATATGCATTGCACATCTGTCTATCATGGAAAATAGAGCTGTTATTGATCAGATGAAACACGCACCAAGCTAGCAACTGAAAAAGGAGATGAAGGTGATTGATGAGCATGTAGTTTTATGTCATTTTTTATGTATCTGGAGCATCATTGATGTTGTAGTGTGACATTATTGCAGCCCTGATTATGATTGTTTTCCCTTTTTCACTGTTGATTCCACAGACATTCTCTTCACCTATATATTTGAATAAGCTCACTTGAAAGTTCGAATGAAAGAGAGGTTGTGTCACAAAAAGAGAAGTGCTACTTAGCCAGAGGCAATGAATGTGGGGTATACAAAATGTATGACCGTTCACACAATGACTGCTTTGGCCAAAAAGGAAACTCCTATATTTGCGACGTCCGTCCGTTTGCGAACAGAATGGGGTGAAAACTTTTCTAAATGATGTCGTACCGTCATCAGAAAATTGTTGCCTTCCAGCCTTGCTCATGTACTCAATCAACAACCAATCTATGGCCAAAGCAACAAGGAAACAAGACCGTCCAGTTGTGTTTCTACTATTGACTCTGTTGAATCCCTGCTGTGATCTCATTCTGTACGGATGACTTTGAAAGTCTCTCCACCAGATTACAGACTCAACGGAGGTCAGGATGTCGTCTGCACTGTAATGAACGTCCGACTGGTTTTGGTTCCTGGTGTCCAACGCTCGCAACAGGATGTTTCCAACTCTGGAAAGCTACATCATCAGAACTTTTATAAAATATAGAAATCACTGTTCAGGTAGTAAAATAATCTAGAAGGAATATGCACTAGCATACATGACATCACAGTTTCTCATGTTATGTTTCAGCAAAAGCTCGGCTAGCATCAGGTGGCTATTGTTTAGCTGAAGCTCCCCATGTTAGCTGTATAGCGTTAGCTCCATAGAACAAGGTAGCTATTTGTTCTTCTCATATGTTTTGTATGAAGTCTGATATTATTGTTTTATCGTGGGATTTTCACAGGTTCCCGCTAGTTCTACGGTATAACGGAATATTTAGAGCATTTACTGTAAGAATTTCATACGAAAGGTAAAGTACTTATGAAGTCCATCTTTTCAAAAGAAAGCTGTGTACGATAGTGTGAAATGAATCTGTACTCACTAGTGTCACATTTATGTATGCACATTACATCCCGCAAAGCATGTATTGTGATTGTCACTGTGTATTTGTCTGTCCGTCCATCCACCAAATTTCTTTACGACGGTTGCAGATGGAGAGATGAAAGAAAAAGCACATTACTCGAGTGACAAAGAGGATGAAAATAACATGATGACCTTGACCCTGAGAAAACTAGGTCAAGGTGAAATTTAAACTTTTGTACATTTTTTGCATATATCTCAAGAACATGCTAAGATAGAAAGACAAAACAAATGGCGATATATACAGGGAGGCAAGGGGATGAAAACTACATCACGACATTGACCTTGAAAAACTAGGTCAAGGTCGAATTTTCACTTGTATACCTTTTTTTTAGGTACAAATCTCTGAAACGTGATGAGATATAATCAAAAAACAAAAAGCAACATTTTCAGGAAGCCAGAGGCACTAAAATGTGATGATAACTTTCCCGTTTGGAAAACTAAGTCAATTTCATACTCGATAGTACAATATAGAATTCATTGCTGTGACCGTTATGAAAGAAGGTCGGGGTAAAATTTTGAATTCAGGGGTGTTGCGTGATGTTGCAGTCTCTGACGGCCTTGTTTAATATGTATGTCAGTGATAAACCAAACTGGAACTGCTGTGGCAAAGAAAGTGTACTGTTGTCTCTTGGTGAACACAAATGTGTTGTCTGTTCCAAATTGGATTTTGGGGATATGTCTTAGAATGCAATCAATTAAGGTGCTCCTTTTTCAAGTGGCAATACATAATGGAATAATGCCTTCCTAAACCACTTTTTTGATGTGACTTTCTTGCTTGTCCAGCAGGAGCTATTATTTAGGGGGCATGATGTGAGAAGTGAATTATCCAGCAATGGTAATCACAGGGAGTTCACAGAAACATTATCTAAATATGACTCTGCCTCAGTCACACAATTCCAATAACGAGATAATAATGGTATGTCTAATTCTATCCAAAGTGGCTTAATCTCTGCTCTTGCAACAACTACTTCTGATGAGATAAAAGATGCTGCAGAGTCATTTTTTATATTCTAGAATGCACTGCATGTCAATAGAAAGGTCACAACATGAACCAAAAAAGACCTCATTCATATTCTGACTGAAGTACACAAAAGAATATAAAGTTTGATTTTGTAATGCAACAGCTCTAGGTCCTTTCTTTGAAGACTTCAGAGCTCCATATTCTAATTTACCTGTTGATGCTTTTGTTTGTTCATCCTGCAATAAACTCTTCTATTTCTGAGACACCTCCATCCCCTGAGAACTCTTTGTATTGCTCACTTAATTTCTTTAACAGATATAAATGGTAATGTTACTAATAGTATGACAGTCAAATATCTAGAGCATGAGGTTATTTCCTTATGTCAGAGCCTGATAGTGTAACTGGTTTACTTTAACCTTCCTTCATTCATATGCTGGAAGTGGCTTGTTGTTTGCGCAGTCTATCCTTAGGTGGTTGTAGTGAGGGGGGAACCTGCTGATGTGGGACATAGAGCCGTTTGTTATTCAACTATCCAGGCAGTCAGATCGCTTTATAGTTCCACAGCTTTAGCAGTTGGCTTATCATTCTCACTCCCCCAGACTGAGATGTTCAGTCAAAAAAGGACAATTGATTTTGAAATCAAACCAGTAAGCCTTTAATGGACAGACCTATTTATTTAATCTGTATGATATTTGTTTTCTTCATTAATTCAGAACATTGGTGCGAAATATCGAAATACGGTATTGACTGTAATCTCAATACAGTCATTCTAGGATGTGATCCAACAAAACTAAATGCAACACACACAAATTCAAAAGCCCTGTACATTTAAAACATTTTGTCCAAAATTTATTATGAACATTAAATACTCGTTTTGTCAAACAACTAATTTGAACAATAACGGTTTTGTATACATTGCACCTGTTGTAGTTGTGTGATTGAAAGATAGACAGTTTCATCAGCAAGTGTATTATTTTTTTATAATGATGGAGAACACTTCTGCAACCATAGCTTTGTGATCTTTTCCACCATTAACCAAATCAGTCAGTATGGAAAACACTTCTAATTAAATGACTGATTTTCTTGTCTCTCAGTCAGATGTGAAAATCTATGACCGCCTTGTCTTGAGTTTCTACTAAATCTTTAAAAAACTTTAAAAAGACATATGGCCTCAATTCATCACTACACTGCAGTGCATTTGATGATCACTTTAAATGGGCTGCCAGATTTGAAATTGTGTTTATATTTCACTATCTGTAGTAATCTTTTTTGCAGACAGGAACATAGGACTTCATGGTTATCTAAATTGTAAATTTGTATTTGTTTACTGTTATTGCAATCCAGCAATTGTCCCTAAGTATGAGAGTGAACATTAAATGGTTAAATATGAACTGATTATCATTACCATTAAAGCTGACTATGGTGATAAAATACAATGTCTTTCCTTTCTACATAATTTAAATACATCACATCGCCACTTAGCACTTGTAGGGTTCTCTGAGAGTTAACCTTGCTATAGGCACACTCAGCTCACTCATATCTTATTTCTCTTATTGCTTTTGAAACAGGCATTTTTTTTAAAGAAGGTTTTTGCGGCGCATTCAGCAACACATCACCCTGGGAAGCATATAATCCATGTTGTTTATCTCAAAAAATTGTACTTCTGGCACAACCTCCCATAGGGATGCAGAGCTAATGCAAGAGCTGGCACATAATTCTGTAGGTGGCTGACATGTTTTGCTCACTTATTTTTTCTCTAGTCATGAAAATTACCTTGTTTTGCTAAACGATATGTCTTTGGCAGACTGTACAGTGGCTCACACATCAGAGGAAGAGAGAAGGCTTCTACGATTACCATATACTGAAAACCTCAAATGTGAAAATCCATTTGATTATTGATGATTTAAGACTTTCCGTTTTGGTGTAAAAAGAAGAAAAATGCTGTGAGATCCCTGACTGGAAAACAAATAAATTTTACCTATGGCCATAACTCTTCTTGGCACTCTTTCAAAGATGATACAATATTTTTAAATCAGCGCATTTCATTTTTTTCTTAAAATCTGGAAGAGATTAATGAATATTCAAAACAATAAAAGTGCTCAGGTAGATGGTGTGTGTGTGCGTGTATATATATATATACTGTATATAAATAAATTATTAGACACAGCCATGGAGGTTTTTTAAAGAAGGATGGATTTAATTTTTAAATAAAGAGGCACTGTGTGGATCCACGTTGGTGAGTGTATTTGTGTCTTTAAAGGTTTTTGTCATGTTTAGTTAGTTAATTCATTGGTAACAAAGTTAAATGTCAAAAATACTAAAAATAATTGATTTTAAATGCTCCGAAAATTAAGTGTTGCTTGATTAGCCTATATTAAGGGTGATGTAATGTCCATCCATCCATCCATCTTCCACCGCTTATCCGTAGTCGGGTTGCGGGGGCAGCAGCTTCAACAGGGAGCCCCAAACTTCCCTTTCCCCGGCCACATCCACCAGCTCTGACTGGTGGATCCCAAGGCGTTCCCAGGCCAGTGTTGAGATATAATCCCTCCACCTGGTCCTGGGTCTGCCCCGAGGTCTCCTCCCAGCTGGATGTGCCAGAAACACCTCCCTAGGGAGATATCCCGGAGGCATCTGCACTACATGCCCAAACCACCTCAACTGACTCCTTTCCACACGAAGGAGCAGCGACTCTACTCTGAGGCCCTCGTGAACAACAGGGTTTTTCACCTTATCTCTAAGGGAGACACCAGCTATCCGCCTGAGAAAGCCCATTTCAGCTGCTTGTATCCGCGATCTCGTTCTTTCGGTCATGACCCATCGCTCATGACCATAGGTGAGGGTAGGAACGAAGATTGAACGGTAGATGGAGAGCTTTGCCTCTCTGCTTAGCTCCCTCTTTGTGACAACAGTGCGGTAAAGCGACTGCAATACCGCTCCTGCTGCCCCAATTCTCCGTCCAATCTCACGCTCCATTGTTCCCTCACTCGTGAACAGGACCCCAAGATACTTAAACTCCTTCACTTGTGGAAGGACCTCATTCCCCACTTGGAGAAGGCAGTCCACCGGTGTCCTGCTGAGGACCATGGCCTCAGATTTGGAGGTGCTAATCTTCATGCCCGCCGCTTCACACTCGGCTGCAAACTGGACCAGTGAGCGCTGCAGGTCACAGGCTGATGACGCAAACAGGACCACATCATCTGCCAAAAGCAGCGATGCAATCTTCAGGCCACCAAACTGTAAAGTCTCCTCACCACGACTGCACCTCGATATCCTGTCCATGAAAATCACAAACAGAATTGGTGATAAAGCGCAGCCCTGGCAAAGGCCAACAGCTACTTGGAACAAGTTCGACTTACTGCCGAGAACCCGAATGCAGCTCTCACTTTGAGCGTACAGGGATTGAATGGCCCTGAGGAGAGGCCCCCTCACCCCATATTCCCGCAGTACTTCCTACAGTATATCCCTGGGGACTCGATCAAACGCCTTCTCCAAGTCTACAAAACACATGTAGACTGGATGGGCTTACTCCCAAGCCCCCTCTAGGATCCCTGTGAGAGTAAAAAGCTGGTCCGTTGTTCCACGACTAGGACGGAACCCACATTGGTCCTCCTCAATCTGAGGCTCGACAATCGGCCGGAACCTCCTTTCCAGCACCTTGGAGTAAACTTTCCCAGGGAGGCTGAGGAGTGTGATGCCCCTGTAGTTTGCACACACCCTCTGGTCCCCCTTTTTAAAAAGAGGAACCACCACCCCAGTCTGCCACTCTTTCGGCACTGTCCCAGACTTCCACGCAATGTTAAAGAGGCATGTCATCCACGACAGCCCCTCAACACCCAGAGCCTTCAGCATTTCCGGGTGAATCTCATCAACACCCGGGGCTTTGCCACTGTGAAGTTGTTTAACTACCTCGGTGACTTTCCCCGAGAGATTGACTCTGATCCCCCATCATCCTCCAGCTCTGCCTCTGCAACAGAGGACGGGTCAGTTGGGGTAGTTGGGTTCAGGAGTTCCTCAAAGTGTTCCTTCCACTGACCGACAACCTCCTCAGTTGAAGTCAACAGTGTCCTGTCTTTGCTGTATACAGCTTGGATGGTTCCCCGTTTCCCCCTCCTGAGGTGTCGGACAGTCCTACAGAACAACGTTGGTGACGTGCGATAGTCCTTCTCCATGGCCTCTCCGAACTCCTCCCACACCCTCTGTTTTGCCTCCATCACAGCCGAGGCTGCAGTCCTTTTGGCTCGTCGGTACCCTGCAACTGCTTCAGGAGTCCCCATGGACTACATGCCCCTGAAGGCCTCCTTCTTCAGTCGGACAGCTTCCCTGATCACCGGGGTCCACCACGGTGTTCGAGGGTTACCGCCCCTTGAGGCACCCAAGACCTTGAGACCACAGCTCTCAGCTGCAGCTTCAGCAATGGAAGTTTTGAACATCGACCATTCAGGTTCAATGCCCCCAGCCTCCACAGGGATGCACGAGAATTTCCTTCGGAGGTGTGAATTGAGGGCCTCACGGACAGAGTCCTCCTCCAGACATTCCCAGTTCACCCACACTACTCATTTGGGCTTACCAGGTCTATCCAAAGGTTTCCTCCGCCAACGGACCCAACTCACCACCAAGTGGTGATCAGTTGACAGCTCTGCCCTTCTCTTCACCCGAGTGTCCGAAACACACGGTCGAAGATCAGATGATACGATCACAAGATCAATCATTGGGAACAATGAGAACATGGAGAACAATGGAGTCCCCTGCAGGGATCCCTTCAAGGACCCCATTTAGGGATCCCAAGAAGGCCGAATACTCTGAACTGATATTTGGTGAATACGCACAAATAACAGTCAGAGTCCCCGTCCCCCCCCTCCAGCCTTAAGGCGTAGGGAAGCGACCCTCTCATCCACCGGGGTAAACTCCAATACAGCGGCGCTCAGCCGGGGGCTTGTGAGTATCCCCACACCCGCCCTGCGCCTCACACCTGACGCAACTCCGGAGTAAAACAAGGGTCAACCCCTATCCAGGAGTTTGGATCCAGAACCGAGGCTATGCGTGGAGGTAAGCCCCACCAGATCCAACTGGTAACACTCCGCCTCCAACACAAGCTCCAGCTCCTTGCTGACATGCCGTGGGTAAGTTGGTACGATGCAGTTGTAAATTGGTTATGACGTGTCTATATTATTTGATTCTGTAATGCTGTGATACATGTGTAGTAGATCAGTCGGATGTATCGGCCCGGTAACGGCATTTCTTTGTTGAAAAGTAATGCAGCCAAAACTTGGCTGGCTGTCAGATTTGTAACGTGGATTTTTCTGTCTTCAGTGTCTCGGAGCTTATTTCATCCAGCACCAAATTTGTGCCTGTTTGTGTCCATTGTTATTCCCAGGTACGATGTTTCAGTGCATCTTTTATGTTAATGTCACACAACTTTAGCTAATTTTTCTTAAATTATTATTTGTTCCACCACTATACGATCACTGAAATGAGTGCGGCAGAACTATGCTGACATGCTGAGGTGTCTCGAAGTTTGTATCGTCCAGCGCTCAATTTGTGCCTGTTTGTGTCCGTTGTTATTCCCAAGAATAAAAACATTGCATCCATCCACCTCGACTCCTGAGCCATTTTATACCAACCAGCAGAACAGAGTGGAGACACACACACACACACACACACACACACACACACACACACACACACACACACACACACACACACACACACACACACACACATATATATCAGGGCTCGAAATTAACTTTTTTTCTTGGTAGCACTAGTGCTACCAAATTTAGAAGTTAGTAGCACCAGCAAAGACTTCAGGAGCACCTATCCAAAAGCAAAGCAGTGACGGAATGATAGAGACCGCTCCGTCCATCTCCATTCTGCGCGCCTCTCTCCCTGTTGAGCCGCACTTTGTAATTACGGTGCATTTTTTAATAAACGTCGAAAATGTCATAAGTTATTACATAATGCGGCAAAATTTATTACAAAATGCGTTGGGGAACTTTTTTACAAAATGCAGCTTTACTACAATAATAATTGAAAAAGTTATTACACTTTGGACTAGTTATTACAAAATGCACCGTTATTACAAAATGCGGCTCAACACTTTCCCTCGCCCAGGAGAGCAGCCGCAGCTGCGCTCTCATTGTTTCCTGGCAGGATCTCGGTCCTGCTCAGACTGTTTCGCGCACATTCCCCGGCAGGTCCACACTCACATGTCCACAACAAACAAACTGTCGTGGTAGTGCATTTGAGGGTCCACACTTGGCCTACGCGTTTTCCCCACATCCACACAAAACGGCATGAGAGACGCTCACCTGAGGATGCTGCGTTGGTCCGCCTCCCAGTCAGGGGTCAAACCGAAGCACTACCTGGATACGGTTTAAATATTGCATTGTGGCGCGCTGTCAGGCCAGCCTGGTACATCGACTGAACCATTTTGGTTACTATTGGATTATTTTGTATTTTAAAATGTCACTAAAAGATGTTTTATGTTTCCCCAAACTCCACCATACCTTTAGTGAACATTTGTTTACATTTTTCACGGTCATTTTGCCCTCAGCTTGGACTTCAGGGGATAATTCTGCGCGAAGATCTGTGCTTTGTGTCATAGTGGTACTTCATGTTACCACTTTTAATTCATGCTACGTGTTCAGACCATATGAGGTTGTATGTTTATTCCTGACAGAGTAATAAACATAAATTTTGTCCACTCATTGTTAACCAGCTGTTTTCCTCATTAACCTCCCTTTGTTTGGAGCTATGCTGTCTCCCGTCTTCTGTGCTCTGCTGTAGCGGTAAATTTAGCAGTAGCGGCAGCGAGCTGTCGCACTTCCTGGTGCACTGACAGCGCAGGGTAGACAAACGATCTGATTGGCTGAACTGAGTGGCGCTATTACCATATTAACTGGAGGAGCAGCGCCCGCCGTCTGTAGCCGCGAAATGCAAGTAAAAATGCGCCAAGAAAATCTACTCTCGTGAATTTGTTATGGAGTGGTCACGGGTGTAGACGGAACCATCACTTGGTCCGGATCCGGACCGCGATCCGCCATTCAGTGACCCCTGCTCTATTGAAAGAGAGAAAGAGCAAGAGAGAAGAGGAAAAAAAAGGCACACCAGATTTTTTCCCCTAGTCGCACCGGTGCTCCCAAATATATGTAATAGTCGTACTGATAAAAATTTGGATGCATATGCGACCAAAATGGTCTCAATTTCGAGCCCTGTATATATATATACACACAGGCTCCTTAGTTCTTCATTAGTCTTTATTTTTTCTATCAGTCAGTTCTTTCCTAAAGGTATTCAGTCGAAATTACTTGTGAGAGCCGTCACTGCAATATTTATATTTTTGTCAGGCCTCTTGAGTCCTTCCGCTCTGCCAAGGAAATAAGCCAAGGGACACTGTAGCATTGTATGTGCGAAGGTCAGCTTGTTAACCAAAGTAATTGGATTTTTGTATCCCTCTCTGGCTGATGTGAGACTTAAAATTGCGTCTCTCTCCAGTTTCAGTATTGATTTGTCTTTCATTTGGATTCAGATTGAATGACAACTGCAGACATCAGCCACTCAGTGTCAAAAAAAAGCCAAATATCTTCAGTAATTATTACTTATTGAGAATTTTGCTCAATCTCACCATGGTATAGAATCAAATATAATTTGTAGTGACTGCACTAATATAGAGTATGAATGGATATAATTTATCTGAATAAAAAAAGTGTAATGACAGCGTAATACTTAAGTTGCGTTGACAGTATTTGTTTAATAAGCCATCAGTGGTATTTATGGAGATATTTTAACTCCGTTTGAAACACTGAGCAGTAACACTGATTTGTCTGAAAGGTAGATTTAGTCTGTTTCAGGCAAAAAAGAGAGTGATGGAATAGCTGGGAAGCAAATATCAATAATTCACAATGTTGAAATTTGAAAAGTTAAAGCCATGGCTTGCTACAGAAAGAAAGAGACAGAGGAAGTAGATATTGCTCTTGGCTGTTTTTGGCAACTTTAGAAAACTATTCATCAAACAACTAAGGGTAAGCCACAGTATGAGAAGCAGAATAAAGACCCAAATTTAAAAAAAAAAGACATTTTTAGCTTTGCAATAAATATCTGGTCTGCTTTTGATTCAAATACTGAAAAGAAAATTTTTTCCATGAACATACATATCAATTAACAAATGAGTAAAACATATATGGATCATTTTGTATTTATTGGTTAAAATTCTGGATTTAGGGGCAGCAGTGGCTCAGTGGTAGAGCTGGCATCCTATGATCAAAGATCGGTTGTTCGATTCATTCTCCCACCCAACTGTCTACGGAGTGTGAGCTGACAGTGGGAGGTGTCAGCTCACATAACATATAAACAAACATTTAGGTAACAACATAATGTTGTTGTTGTTTCTTATGAAATGTTCTTATTTGTATGTTACGGTTTACATGTGGTAATAATTCTGCTATGAGATTTTAAACATAACCCACTAACTCTTGCTAACTAAATGGTGAATAAGCTACGCTGTAGGTTCATATTTTTGTAAATCTAATTATGATGAAGTCAGTGCCTCTCCAGCCATGAACCTCACTGCACTTCACTGATTAAAAAAAAAAAAAAAGTCCCTCTCACCCTTGTAGGGTGGTATCTATGTGCCACCCTCAAACTTGTGTCCTCTACTAGAGGCCTGGGAGTCTGAGGGTTCTGTGCAGTATCTTAGCTTTTCCTAGGACTACGCTCTTCTATACTGAAGGAAAACATCAATCAAAAAATAAAAATTAAAAACATGGAATAAATATTACAACAGCAACCACAACTAATTAAAGTGTTGCTTTTTTTCAACTAAACTTCAAATGAAAGGTATATTTTGTGTTACTCGATTTCTTCAAAGTCTGTCAATTTTTTTTATATCAGAAATGTTCAGCTGCGTAAAAGCCCCAGGGTGCTTAACATAACACATAAGTCAAACTGAGTGAAAAATTTGTCAACATCCAATCCATGCTCTTTTTTTGCTTTGTTTATTGTGATTTTGATCTGGCTCTCTCTGAAACACCTCACTATTTAAACACCATCTCCATGGTGCTTGATTACTGCCTGCATTTCTATAGATATTGTCTGCTTGAAACGCTGAACAAAGACAGGCCAATTGTATCCGTGATGCTGGAGAGCATAACAATTTTAGCCCGTGGTGCATTTCATCTGTCACATATTGTTGGAGTTGTAGTGTGCCATTTACAAGAATGGATGCTGACTCGAATGCTGATCAGATCTGATTGCTGTTAAAGGCAACACCTAAGTGTCTGAGCAAATAATCCCTCATCCTCAACTCAATGTTAACAATCTGCAAGAAAACAGGCAACAGGTGAGGTAAGTTGCTCTTTCATAATTATTCACAGCAATGCTATAAATGTGTTTGAGCATTTTGGTGTTTAAATTGTTTATTGGTTTGTTTTTCTGTCACCATAAAAGAGAAGGAATGTGTTTTTGTCCACTGCTAACAGAGATGATTACCTCACTGTTTTAGTTGGAGATTATAATCCACATTGCAAACAAATTAATCCAAAATTGATTCACCTCAATCCCCTGAACAGATTTTGTATTGAACCACAATGGTTATTTCTCATACCATCCTTTCATGTATATGAATTCCCAGTATTCAGCTGCCATTGTCTGGAGCCGTCAATGGATACAGTAGATGAAGTGGCCACATCTAAAACATAGCAAACCTGACTTTATACTTCATTCATGCCACTGCTAAATTATTCACTTTCTCATCATTGTTTCTATACTGGTTCTCTTGGACCTCAGTGAGGCGTTTGACACAATTGACCACAATATTATTCTGGCACGTCTGGACCAAACAATTGGTATTAAGGGATCAGCACTGATGTGGTTTAAGTCCTATTTAACTGACCGTTCCCAGTTTTTTCACGTTAATAACAACTCCTCTCAGTCAACTACAGTTAGTTATGGAGTTCCTCAAGGCTCGGTTCTTGGTCCAATACTGTTTATCTTGTACATGCTTCCTCTGGGTAATTTGATAAGGAAACACTCCATCAACTTCCATTGTTATGCCGATGATACGCAATTATACCTCTCGATTAAACCTGACGAAGTCAGCCAGTTATGCAAATTACAGGCGTGTATCAAAGGGATTAAAGATTGGATGACGAATAACTTTTTGCATCTCAATTCTGATAAAACTGAGGTTGTTGTGCTCGGCCCAAAAACTGTTGGGGATGTAGTGCCCAGTGATGTATTACCTTGGATGGTATCACATTTGAGGCCAAAACCACTGCGAGGAACCTAGGTGTCATCTTTGATCAGGATCTCTCGTTTAACACACACATTAAGCAGGTTTCTAGAACGGCCTTTTTCCATCTCCGAAACATTGCTAAAATCAGGCATATTTTAAAAGGGAGTGATGCAGAGAAATTAATCCACGCTTTCATCACTTCCAGACTAGATTACTGTAACACACTTTTTTCAGGCTGCCCTAAAAAGTCGCTGAAGAGTCTTCAACTAATTCAGAATGCTGCCGCCCGTGTTCTGACCAGGACCAGTGCCAGGGACCATATTTCTCCTGTGCTGGCTTCTCTGCACTGGCTTCCTGTGAAAGCTAGGATAGATTTTAAAATACTCCTCCTCACTTACAAAGCCCTTCGTGGCCAGGCACCGACCTATCTGAAGCAACTTTTAGTTCCTTATAATCCATCTAGAGCATTACGCTCTCAACATACTGGCCTACTGGTGGTTCCTAGAATTTATAAAAGTAGGACGGGGGCTAGAGCCCTTTGCTATCAAGCCCCTCTATTGTGGAACCACCTCCCTACCTCAGTTCGGGGGGCAGACACCCTCTCACTATTTAAGACTAGACTTAAAACTTTTCTTTTTCATAAATTTTACAATTAATGGCAACTTAGGTTAGTACGTTAAATTCATATAGACCTACACTGCTGGAGACTCAACATCCAGACTCACTGAGTTCGTCTCTCCTCTCGCTTCTCTCCAACCATCTCTGTTACTTCTCCTCCTCTCTGACCTCACTCTCCAAGTCTCCAATCACACCGTACTAACTAAACTTCTTCCCTGGAGTCTCTGTGCTCTATGTTCTCCCAGGTTTTTCTCAGGTTCACCCCTCATCCGCCCATCTGCTATGGACCTGCTCTTCCCATCCCACCAGTACCACCCCTAACCTAATTATCGGCTGGGGTCCGGCTTCCTTTTTCCTCCGCGCCACCATACTGTTCCACCCCTCATCCAGCCATCCGCTGTGGACCATCTGCTGTGGACCTGCACCTCCTATCCACCAGTATCACCCCTCACCTAACCATTGACTGGGGTCCTGCTGCCTGTCTTCCTTGGTGTCATCTTACTTTTCCACCCCACATCCGCCCAGCCGCCGTGGACCTTCCTCTGTGGACCTGCACCTCCGAGCCCACCAGTATCACCCCCATCTCTTAATGTGCTGTGCACCTTATCCTCCAAGCCCACCAGTACCACCCCTCAACTATCCATCGGCTGGGGTCCTGCTTCCTTTCTTCCTCCGTGCCGCCATACAGTCATCCACACAGCTGTAATTGTGCCTTGACTTTAGCAACCTTAACCATATTGATACTGCCTCTATCTGGCCTATCTGTCACTCTCTCTCTGTCTCTCTCTCTCTGATGCTGTTCTTGTCTTCCTTTGATTTCTTTTCCACCCAAACGGTCGAGGCGGATGGCCGCCCAAAAGAGCCTGGGTCCTGCCCGGAGTTTCTTCCTCATGGAGGGAGTTTTTCCCCGCCACTGTTGCTTATGCTTGCTCTGGAGGGTTCAGTTGGGTTTCTCTGTCTGTTAAAGCGCTTTGAAATGTCTGCTGTCATGATTAAGCGCTATATAAATAAAACTTGATTGAACTTGATTGATCACCGCCCAGTCATCAGTCATCTCACTGACCCACATATCATTTCAGCTGCTTGTCTCAGCAGAGTCATCAGCCACCAGCACAATGGTGTCAACATTGGCATCGTCTACAATACCGAGATTCCAAATGAGATTTATTTTTTCTGCTGCTGAGGGCAGATGTCCTTCAATACTGTGGTTGAATTAAATCTTTCTTCACATAAGGTCACTACACCAAAGACTTAGTGACAGACTTACTTATATCATGTTTTAATAAACAGTATCTTTACTAATCTTGTACTGCCTGTTGTACTTGTAGAAACTGTTACAAGTTCTATGAAACAAATCTTTCATACATTAAAAAATGATTTTATTGGAAAGTACACTGTTGTTGTTTCATTGTCAAGTCTTAGATTCTGAAATTAAATATTACAAATATGAGGATTTACAACAACTGTAAAGCAATTATGGAAAACATTTATTTATTGAATTGATAACTTCAATATCAAGAACAACCAAGATATCTTGCACTGCTTTACATCTTCACTCACACACACACACACACACACACACACACACACACACACACACACACACACACACACACACACACACACACACACACACACACTCCCACACACACTCACACACACACACACTCACACACACACACACACACACACACACACACACACACACACACACACACACACACACACACACACACACACAGAGAGAGAGAGAGAGAGAGAGATAAACATGACATGGCGCCGATGATCAAGGAAATGGGCCATCCAAATCCTGGGAAAAGCCACAGGCTGTGCTATCAGGGGACTAGCACCTGGCCCCCCAATGGCACGACCCAAGGACAGCAACCCCACCAGCAGACTCCACACTGCTCCTAGTGTGGAAGACCCCCACACTGGAAGCAGTTTGGGGGAAACACTAGAGTAAAACCTAAAGTCTGCAAGCATGTAAGAGGACCAGAGGAGTGAATAAATGACATAAAAATATTACAAAAAATAAAGTTCATATGATTAGAAAACCAAAGTATACTGGTGCAGCGCCCGGAGATTCCCCTGCCCTCAGTCAGCTATGATAGGCTCCAGCTCCCCGAGACCCATGACAGCGGATGAAATGGTTGTGAAAATGAATGAATGAATAAATGAATAGAAAATTGACACGACACAGATAATGAATAAAAATAAAACACGCAACAGGCCTTGGGGAAGACTTGAGCTCCTCCGGGATGATGCTAAATGCTGCCTCATCGTGGGTGTTACATTCCAGCAGCGGGCTGACACAAATTAAATGATCCTTGAAAGCCCTACCACTTCAGGGAACCTAAAACAGAGTCAATCACTGGAGAGGTGAAGACTTGCTTAATCCAGTGAAAAGGGAGATTATGAAATCAGAGGTTGATTATCTTGTGACACATAGTTCTGCAGTATCAAGTTCGGGTCTGTGGAATTGTCCTTATTGTCTTGATATCAAGTCTGATGAAAGCCCATGGTTCTGTACCAATTACCCAAGGTAAATGCTGTTCCAGACGCACAACCCTTACCTCAAATTGATGAATGTATTAATAAAGTTTGATCTGAAAATTTGATAACCAAATTAAATATGCTGAAAAGATATTGGAAAGTTCCCTTGACAACACATGCCTCTGAAATCTGTAGGTTTTTGTAACCTCTGACAGTTTCCCACAGAACACAGTCATGCCTTTTGGAATGTGCAATCCTCCTGCCACCTTTCAAAGGCTGGCGAACACAGTTCTTGGAGGTGTAGCCCAATGTAAGTTATTTTTAGATGACATTGTTATCTACATTGACAACTCCTTGCTCTTGTAGCCAGTTTGACCCAACTTGTCTCTGGACCCTGGATGTGATGGTTTGAGCAGAAGACCGGGCGTATTTATTCTCTGCACAAAATGGAATGACACAGTTACAAATTGTGCACACGATGCAGGACAGAGCACAGCAATCTTCCTCCATCATCATCAGAACATGACTTAACAAATATGAAAAAAATAACGATACACAATTAAACCTATTAGTGTAATAATTGATTCTGTAATAATTGATTTTTTCTACATGTGTTTACATTCTTCAAGTGAATCTGCAAATCGACTCCATGTGGCTGAGTGTGCTGGTTGAATTTCCCAAAGCACTCACACACAGCTGTGAGGGGCCATCAGGGACATAATTCAGACTAAATGCTTTCACAAACACTACTGAAATGTTATGTATCTCACAAACATAACTGACAAGGTCTCACACAACTGAAATGCTCTCATACACACTACTGAATTTTTCTGTAGTATATGTGCTGACATTTCAGTGTGTGTGCGGACTGTAGAATTTCAGTAGTGTGTGCAGACATTTCAGTAGTGTGTGTTCAAACATTTCAGTTTCAGTAGTGTGTGTGCACATACACTACTTTTCAGTTGGGTATGTGTGGACAGTTCAGTAGTGTGTGTGTGGACATTTCAGTAGAGCCAGAAGGCATTTCAGTTTAACCGGAAGGCATCTCAGTGTAAATGTAACAGGGCTTGAAACCGGAAGTGGAGTGGAGCGCGCATGTCTAATTATGTCTTAATATTTTGTTGTTTTGCAGCTCTAAGAGAGGAGTGGTACTACATGGCAGGCAGAGCCATCGCTCTGCCTGCTCTGCCTGCCAAGTTTTCTTTACAGGCTGGTGTTTCAGCACATCCAGTGTAGCTGATTCAGACCTCTTTGAAAAAGTCAAAAAGGTCATTTCCTACTCTCCCATTGTGGTTCATGCACAGTCAGTCAGCCTATGAGGACTGCATGATCAAGGGAGATTCTTTTGTTATGCCATATTCTATTCCATTTATTATATGATTCCAGGTATCTGAAAGCACAATCAATGAGGACCTTGAGAAGTCAATTGCACCTCTGCTTGATTACTGTACTTGGCCAATGCAGGATGTATTAGGCGTCTTCAGTCGATCAAAGACAGGGATCTGCTGGTACAGGACATTGTTGTTTCAGGTCATTCACGGGGTTCAAGGTTCATTTCAAATGTATTCAGGGTTCATTTACAGTTAATCACAAAACATAATAGAATTCTACCCATCAACCAACATAGACTAAGTTTATGGATTTGATTATGTCAAAAATGTTAGGGTGGAACATTTTTTTGGCCGACTGACTTACAACACGTTATGGACCTCAACTGCAAGATGCCGTCCCCCTTACAAGTCGCTCATTTGGCCGCACCAAGCAGGAGCTGCCCGCCACTCTCCTCCCTCTGAATGCGTACAGGCCCCCTGTGTATGTTTGTGTGTTCAGGGCCTGTACACACTATCATGTGCATTTGATTTGATTTGACTAACTGGAGTGTGCTACTAATTTTCCTTCGGGGTTTAATCGAGTACATAATATCTCTGTGTGGTGCACAAGAAAAACTAAGACTAAGACGTGAAAATATGACCTCCTGGCCACATAAGGAAAAGCCAGAAAATCATTGTGATTTATTATCATGGAATAATGAATACATTTCCAAAAACTTACTGCAGCTGATAGTTGTTTCTACACAAAAAACTTTCAGAAAGGTGATCTTCAATTAGTAGAGTTTATCCTCTGGAGACACGAATAAACCAGATTTCATGGAAATTTAGGCCAAATATGATAAATGAGGTACAAGTTCTACAACAAGAAAATAAATCGCAAACCTTAGATTTTTGCCTGTATGAAGAATCACATTTTCATTATCAGTCCTTATTTTTTATGTCTGGCTTAAGAAGAAATGTTGCAGTATTTTTAGCGTTGACACTTCATTGTTGCAAAAGGACAGAGCAATCACAACTAGTCAACATAAAAAAAATTAGTGATGACAACAAAAAACATATTCTTAGTTTGTGTCTATGTGATTATGTATGTTTGTCAAAGCATGTCTGAAAAGCATATTTACTAATTTTATTAATTTTGACAATAGGTATAAATTGAAATGTATTTAAACATGCACTTGGTAATGATTTATAATCTGGCTGTTGGGTATTGAAATTTGTGTGGAGTCAGATCAGAAAATATTACTAACCTAAATATTTTTTCTTCTTGATCTATGTTACCCCACCTCCCAATTTTCATATACAATTCTACAGCACACGGTAAAGCAGATTTACCAGTGCTTTCATTGTGTGCTATTAAATGAAAAACTTTATTATATTTGCAATGCAAAAGTAAATTTTCGCCACATTATTCATATAAATTTCTGTTTTAATATTTTAAAATACCTATGTAATTCTAAAGTCAGGAACACATGCAATATTACTAAAATCTGCTATAAAACAGCTGAAAAAAACCATGTACTTCTGTACCTTTGCACACAGCATCTATGTTATTATGTGGTGCAAATATAGGTTATTACCATGGACAGAAAACTATTTCCACATGATAAAGACTGGAAAAACACCATTCCGTTCCTCAAATTTTTAAAGAAATGAGGGAGACTCAACTGGCTGAGACTTGAATTGCCATCAAAAAAGAATCCATTTATGAAATAAAGTTTCTTCCCCTCTCTTCATACGCTATGTATAATTTCTTTAGTTTCTATAAAGCCCCATCTGTGTCCATGAAAGGACCCAATTGGATCTATTATGCTGCTGTTTCCTGGTCACATCTGCCAAGCAAGCTTTTGTGAGCTGCCAGTTGGACTCAATTACTTTTCAATTTAAGACCAGAGAAATGGATAGAACGGCACACATAGACTGAAAGTATAGATGGATCAAAAAAAATGTTTTTATCAGTATTATTTTGGCTGATACTTGCATTAGAATTGTGGTCATCCATAGTCTCCATATTCTGCTGACATGTCTAAAATAACAAATTCGCTGTATACAGTATTATTAGATACAAGTTTTGGTGAAGACATATGCAACATATACAGTATAAGACTGTCATTTTCTTTTTGGTAAACTAAAACTAACTGACATGGATGACAGAATTTTATTATTTCACTTCAACAATCTACAAGATGTTGAATGATCTGCAGTCTACAGCCATGAACATAGAAAAGAAGAGGAAGAAGAAGAAGAAGAATTTTTATTTTTTTATTTTTGCAAAAAACACTTTAATCGCACTCAAGCATTTTACAATTTTACATTGGATTAAGTGCTAAAGTGCTTCAAAAATATTAAAAACCAATAAAAAGAAATACAATTTAAAAATCAGTGCATTATATCAGGAAATTTGCAAGAGTTGATCATCAACTAAAGTGCATAGGACATTTTTGTGACACCAGATGTTCTTAAAGTTATTTAAGTCTTTTGTCATTTTGTAAAAACCAAATTCTAGTTTTAAGCGACATCTGATGTTACAGCAAAAAAACAGTAGCTGCTTCTTGAACAGTATTGTTTTTAATTATCCTCTTTCTGGTCACGTAAATTGCGAGTTTTGCCTCTCCAGAGATAAAATTTAAAAGCTGCCACTTTCTTTGATTCGATTTCTTGTACCCAGCACCATAAAATAAATTTCCTGATATTAAAATTTTCACTGAACAGATTAAAAAAGAGCACTGCAAGTCTCGTACACTCACTAAAAGCATGAAAGACTGTTTCACGAAGGGGACAGAAGGGACACTGGCTGGACACCGCGGGGTTAAAAACAGAGATAAAAGCATTGGAACCAATGGCACCATGTAAAATCCTCCACTGGAGGTCGGCTGTTTTATTCTTGAGGGGAGGTTTGTATAAAAGTCTCCACTGTGGGTCAGGTCCATTTCCCGTCATCCTGTTGGCCCAGGTAGTGGGTGCTCTGTCACACAGGCTTTTTTTGTTGATTACTTTTACACATTGTTTGTACAGTATTTTTTTTGTTGGCCGTGTGCAGGCTGATTTGTCGTTCATCTCCAAGGAGAGGACCCTCCAGTTCTCCAAACAGGGGACTGATGTGTACCTCAGGGAAAGGATCTTTGCTGTCCGGCACAGTCCCTGTACTATAGTCCAGGAGGAGGCTTCTCTCCTTCCCGGAGAGTCTTTGCCTCCACAGTTGTAGCACCCTCTGAGCCACCCTGGTGGACTGGATGTTCAGCAGGGAGCTCACAGCCTGGGCATCCGCCAACGCTGGCCCGGCGTTGTCCACCAGCTGCTGGAGGGTCAAGGTCCTGGTTTTGCAAAGCGCTGCAGACAGCCCAGGTGTGGCTCCACTGCAGACATCCAGCCTGGCTCCATGCACTAGTGGTTCCTTCAGTAACCAGAACATAGAGTCAGAGCTTTTTCCTGGGCTGCTTTTAAATAGGGCCCATGACTTAAAAACACCATGATAAAACGGAGGCAAACCATTGACTTTAGAAACTGAGTCCATTAAAAACAGTGCAGCATCCAGGTCCAAGTTACTCACACGTTTGAATATGCAGCTGGCCACGTCTCTCCACGTCAGATCTGCTGGTCCGGTCAGAAACCACTGGATGAACTGTAATCTGAACGTGGCTGTTCTACTAGCCAGGTGGATGAGGCCCTGCCCCCCCCCCCCCCCCCTCTTGATTAAAACAACACTCCTTGAGGCACCCAATGCAACCCATCCCAGAAAAAGTTAGCAAGTTCACTTTTGTTCCAGTTCACTTTTGCAGCAGTTAAAACATTGAATTAGTTTGTCAAACCCACCAAAACATCAACATCCCTTTGGTTTTTGATAAGAACAACAACAACATCAGCATAGGCAGATAAAAGAATGCTCTCTCTAACACCAGGTAATCAGACCGTCGATACTTTTTACAGAGGAGGGGTTCCAGAGAGAGTGCATAGATGAAGAAGAAGAAGAAAAAGAAGAAGAAGAAAAAAAAAAGAAAAAAAAGAAGAAGAAGAAGAAGAACTATATTGTCCTTATACAATTTTAAAATCATCATTAAATTATGAGGTTACATTGAGAGTTGGTCGGGCAGCTGCACCCTGAGCACTCTTGCAACTGTTGGCCAACATCCTTACATGCATGTTTTTCATGATGTTAGGGGGAAACCGGAGTACTCGGAGAAAACCAGATCAGGCACAGAGAGAACATGCAAACTCTACACACAATATTACGGATTATTATCTGATTGAAGAATTTAAATTACTGTAGTTCTTCTCTCAGCCAGGGATATATTGGACTCTCTCGCCAACCTGTTTTAAGATTGCAAGGTTCACAGTCTGCTCTAACAGCTTTTAAATGGAAAACTGGGTACTTTAGCACAACACTGACGAATCAATATGCATAGTGACTGGTTATACAAAAATATATAAATATGAATGAAATATGATTTGTCAACTACTAGAATCCCTGTGTGAAAGACCCGTAGAGTGAGCCAGAATGTTTTTGTTTCTGTGGTTCACATTTTCGTAAGAGAAAAGGAGAAAAAAAATCTGATTTATTTTAGGCTTCAAGATAAATTATTTAATGCCTTGGCAGAGGCATCTTATATGCAGTCTTTTTTAAGAACAGCTTGTAAGTTTATCTGCCTGCAACTTTGTGTTTAAATTTGTGTGCGAGTGTCTGTGCATGCGTGCATACTTAAGTGCGTGCGTGCGGGTGTGTGTGTGTGCATGTGGGTCCTGGTAAAAACTGCTTGGCTCTCTCATGGCACAACTTAAAAAAGACTTTGGGATATGCAGGGGTTCATCAGCAGCCATTGGCCTGATGAAAAGTTAATTAATTCAGGGCTTGAGAACAGATAACATTTTTCCCAGTAGAAATCACATTGATGTAAATCAGTCCTCACTTGCTCTCACTCTATCATTGCTGAAAGAGAGAGGAAGTCCTCCTGTTTTCATGAGAAAAGACGCATTAGAAACAGAGATGATTCCTGAATATTGATGCTGAGACAAGGAGGCAGTTCAAGTAGTTCCGCTTTATATAAACAAGGATTCATAAGCAGATCTTAAAGCTTCAAAGTTGGTCTTCTTTTAATTAATTAAAGTCTCAATTGGTAGTCCAGTCTGAGGGGAGGCTCAGCTGTTCGCTGCTGCACTTTATGTCGTGTGTGTGTGTGTGTGTGTGTGTGTGTGTATACTATAGGATATATATATATATATATATATATATATATATATATATATATATATATATATGAATAAGCTCACTTGAAAACCTCAGGTTGTCACGCTTCTGGCATCTACCCAGAACTTTTAGCTTCGGTCTTCAACTTTGTTCACGTCTTTCACTTACGGAGCCGTTTTGGCTTTGCCAAACATAGCAGTTTGTATTCTTTGATTGTGATGGACCTCACGTTGTCGTGTGGAGAACCCAATGCTTTATTCATTAGGACCGAACTCACAAAGCTGGTCAGATGGCCGGACCATAACACCGAAGTGGCCTTCGTCTTTGCGTTTGTCCGTCCCAGATCATACAGAGCCGTTACGGCTTTATCAGACACAGCGGTTTGTTTTCTTGTGACGGCAAAGAAAAAAAATAAAACAAAGTCTGATATCATGTTGCCTTGGTCTTTTGCTAAACAGTCCGACAATAACCGTCCAATCTGTATTTCTGTGTCCTTTCTTATAAGCCAGGTTAATGAAATATCTTGAAAAGTTAAGATGAGAAGATGTTTGCTGTGTTATCACCAATGGGAGACTTTAATGCCCAACAGCTTGGATGTTTTCTCTCCATAAGAGTCAGAAAATGCCCAAGGACAACTCATGCAAAATGCACAAAAGCCATTTAGCAGGTATGACAGCAATGAATAAAACAGTAACGAAATATGGGGATTATGAGGGAAGACTTTGTTGCCTTTTTGGTCAAGGATGCTCATCATTACAACAAATAAGGACACATGCGCAAACAACAAAGACAAAAGTCTATTTAATGCTATTTGATCTATGTCACATATGCGTCTCTGGAAAGTCTGATTATTCCAGCGCAGTGTAGACAATGAGTTGAAATCCACTGCTTTCTCACATCATGCGTCCCACAGTGGTGGGACGCATCCAGAACAACGATGAGTCCAAATACAGAGAGGAGGTGGAGCATGTGGTGCACTGGTGCAAAAGCAACAACCTCTGCATCAGCGTGGGGAAGACCAAGGAGATGGTGGTGGACTTCAGGTGGAAAAGACCCCCCCCCCCCTGCACATCAGAAGAGCAGCTGTGGAGGTGGTATCCATCTACAGGTACTTAGGGGTTCATCTCACTGAGGACCTCACCTGGAGCTGTGACACCTCCTACCTGCTCAGGAAGGCCCACCGGCGGCTCTACTTCCTCAGGAAGCTGAGGCATGCTGGACTGGGGAGTCCCGTCCTGAAGGCCTTCTACAGGGGTGCGGTGGAGAGCATCCTCACCACCAGTATCACGGTGTTGCATAGCAGCTGCTCTGCAGCAGACAGGAAAGCGTTGCATAGGGTTGTGAATGCTAAACAGAGGACTGTAGGGGGTGGCCTACCTACCACCACAGAAATCTACACGACTAGTTGTAAAAGGAGGGCCACCCACATCATGGCAGACCCCACTCACCCAGCACACAGTCTATTCCAAACCCTCCCCTAAGGCAGGAGACTACAGAGAATCCTGAGCAGGACCACCAGGCTGAAAAACAGCTTTTTTCCAGAGGCTGTTAGACAGCTGAACTCCTGTGGTGCTCTGTAGTCACGATGCCCCGTATGTCACCACAAACACACGGGGATTTGGTGCAATATGGTGCTTCTTCAAGTGCAACAGACTGAGCACCTACACACTTAAGCTGCTACATTGTAAATACATTGCTGTTCAGACACTTTACACCCCACCGGGGTAAACTCCAACACAGCGGCGCTCAGCCGGGGGCTTGTGAGTATCCCCACACCCGCCCTGCGCCTCACGCCTGACGCAACTCCTGAGTAAAACTAGGTCCA